>NC_135482.1:141587770-141732770 GCF_052094955.1 Ictidomys tridecemlineatus
GTCTATTTACCTCACTGATTGTTTCTTTTGCTGAGAAGAAACTTTCTAGTTTGAGTCCATCCCATTTATTGATTCCTGATTTTAATCCTTTGCCACAGGGGTCTTATTAATTAAGTTGGGGCCTAATTCCACATGATGGAGATTGGGGTCTACTTTCCTTCTATTAGACGAAGGGTCTCTGGTTGTATTCCTAAGTTCTTAATTCAGTTTGAGTTAAGTTTTGCGCATGGTGAGAGATAGGGATTTAATTTCATTTTGTTGCATATAGATTTCCAGTTTTCCCATCAACATTTGTTGAAGAGGCTATCTTTTCTCCAATGCATGTTCTTGGTATCTTTGTCTAATACAAGATAATTGTAGTTTTATGGGTTAGTCTCTGTGTCCTCTGTACCATTGGTCCACCAGTCTGTTTTGGTGCCAATACCATGCTGTTTTTGTTACTCTTGATCTGTAGTATAGTTTAATGTCTGGTATAGTGATGCCACCTGCTTCACTCTTCCTGCTAAGTATTGCTTTAGCTATTCTGAGTCTCTTATTTTTCCAGATGAATTTCATGATTGCTTTTTCTATTTCTATGAAGAATACCATTGGAATTTGGATTGGAATTATATTAAATCTGTATAGTGCTTTTGGAAGTATGGTGATTTTGATATTATTAATTCTGCCTATCCAAGAGCAAGGAGCATCTTTCCATCTTCTAAGGTCTTCTTTGATTTCAATCTTTAGGGTTCTGTAATTTTCATTATATAGATCTTTCACCTCTTTTGTTAAGTTGTTGCCCAACTATTTTTTTTTTTTGAGGCTATTTAAATTGGGATAGTTTTCCTCATTTCCCTTTCTGAGGAATTGTCACTGATATATAGAAATGCCATTGATTTATGGGTGTTGATTTTATATCCTGAAATTTTGCTGAATTTATTCACTAGTTTTAGGAGTTTTCTGGTGGCACTTTTAGGGTATTATAGGTATAGAATTATACCATCAGCAAATACTGCCAGTTTGAGTTATTTTTTTCCTATATGTATTCCTTTAATTTCTTTCATCTGTCTAACTGCTCTGGTCAGTTTTTCAAGAACTATGTTAAATAGAAGTAGTGAAAGATGTCATCCCTGGCTTGTTCCAGTTTTTAGAGGGAATGACTTCAGTTTTTCTCCATTTAGAATGATGTTGGCCTGAGGCTTAGCATAGATAGCCTTTATGATGTTGAGATACGTTCCTATTATCCCAAGTTTTTCTAGTGTTTTGAACATAAAGGGGTGCTTTATTTTGGCAAATGCCTTTTCTGAGTCTATTGAGATGATCATATGATTATTTTCTTTAAGTCTATTGATGTGATGAATTACATTTATTGCTTTCCAACCCTTGCATCCCTGGGATGAAACCCACTTGATCATGGTGAATGATCTTTTTGTTAGTTTTTTTGTATTTGATTTGCCAGAATTTTATTGAGAATTTTTGCATGTAAGTTCATTAGAGATATTGGTATATTGTTCTAAAGTTTTATTTTCTTTCTTTTTTTTTCTTTTTTGATGTGTCTTTGCCTGGTTTGGGAATCAGAGTGATATTGGCCTCATAGAATGTGTTTGAAAGTACTGCCTCTTTTTCTATTTCCTGAAATAAATTGGAGAGTATTGGCATTAGTTTGTCTTTCAAGGTCTTGTAGAACTTGACTGTGTATCCATCTAGTCCTGGTCTTTTCTTGATTGGTAGACTTTTGATGGCATCTCTATTTATCACTTAAAGTTGATCTGCTTAAGTTGTGTATATCATCCTGATTCAATTTGGGCAAATTATATGATTCTAGAAATTTGTCAATGCCTTCAATATTTTCTATTTTATTGGATTACAGGTTTTAAAAAAAATTCTAATTATCTTCTGTATTTCTGTGTTGCCTGTTGTGATATTTCCTTTTTCATCAGGTATGTTAGTGATTTGAGTTTTCTCTCTCCTCTTCATCATCATGGTTAATCGTCTGTCAATTTTATTTACTTTTTCAAACAACAAACTTTTTGTTCTGTCAATGTTTTTAATTGTTTTTTGTTTCAGTTTTATTGATTTCAGCTCTTATTTTAATTACTTCCTGTCTTCTGATGTATTTGGTATTATTTGTTCTTTTTCTAGCAGTTTGAGTCATTTATTTGTTGATTTATTCTTGTTTTAAGGAATGAACTTCATGCAATGAAGTTTCCTTTTAGAACTGCTTTCATAGTGTCCCAGATATTTCAGTATGTTGTATCTGTGTTTTCATTCACATCTAAAATATTTTTATTCTCCCCCTTGATGTCTTCTGTAACCCATTGTTCATTCAGTAGCATATTATTTAGTCTCCAGTTATTGGAGTGGATTTAATTTTTTTCATTGATTTCTAATTTTATTCCATTATGATCTGATAGAATGCAGGGTAGTATCTCTACTTTCTTATATTTGCTAAGAATTGCTTTGTGGCATAATATATGGACTATTTTAGAGAAGAATCCATGTGCTGCTGAGAAGAAAGTATATTCTCTCATTGAAGGTTGCAATATTCTAAATAAGTCAGTTAAGTTTAAGTTATTGGTTGTATTATTGAGTTCTCTAGTTTCTTTGTTCATTTACTATTTGGAAGATCTATCTAGTGATGAGAGAGGTGTGTTAAAGTCACCCAAAATTATTGTGTTGTGGTTTATTTGACTCTTGATCTTGAAAATGGTTTGTTTGATGAACATAGCTGCTCTGTTGTTTGGGCATGTTTATTTATAATTGGTAAGTCTTGTTGGAGTATGTTTCCCTTTAGTAGTATGTAGTGACCTTCTTTATCCTTTTTGATTGACTTTTGTTTGAAGTCTTCTTTATTTGATATGAGGATGGACACCCCTGCTTGCTTCCACAGTCCTTTTGAGTGGTATGATTTTTCCCAACCCTTCACTTTCAGTCTGTTGATGTCTTTTTCTATGAGATGAGTCTCTTGGAGGTAGCATATTGTTGGGTCTTTTTGTTTTAATCCAATCTGCTAGTCTATGTCTTTCAATTGGTGAGTTTAAGCCATTAACATTCAAGGTTATTATTGAGACATGATTTGTATTCCCAGCCATTTTCATTCATTTTTTATATTTAATGTGACTTGGTTTCAACTCTGATTAGATTTTCCTTTAGTGTAATCCTTCCTTCTGCTGATTTTCATCATTGTTTTTCATTTCCTATTTTTGGAATATTTTGCTCAGGATGTTCTGTAGTGCAGGCTTTGTAGTTGTAAATTCTTTAACTTTTGTTTATCATGGAAGGTTTTTTTTCATCATTAAATCTAAAGGTTAGTTTTGCTGGATATAAGATTTTTGGTTGGCATCCATTTTCTTTCAGAACTTTGTATATGTTGTTCCACAATCTCCTGGTTTCCAGGGTCTGGTTTGAAATATCTGCTGAAATATGAATTGGCTGCCCCTTATATGTGATTTGACTCCTCTCTCTTGTGGCTGTTAAGATTCAATCCTTATTCTGTATGCTAGACATTATCATTATAATGTGCTTTGGTGTACTTTTGTACATTTGGTGTTCTGTATGCCTCTTGTATTTGTTTTTCCAGTTTGTTCTTCATACTTGGGAAATTTCTGATATGTTTTCATTGAAAAGATTTTGCATTTCTTTGGTATGAAACTCTGTGCTTTGCTCTATATGAATAACTCTTAGATTTGTTCTTTTGATGCTGTCCCATAATTCTTGGATGTTCTGTTCATGGTTTCTAATTTTCTTCACTGTGTGATCAACTTTATTTCCCAGATTGTAAACTTTGTCTTCTTATCTGACATTTTTTTCTTCCAAGTGATCTAGTCTGTTGGTTATGCTTTCTATTGAGTTTTTTATTTTATTTGTTGTATCCTTCATTTCAAGGATTTATGACTTTTTTTTTTCCAGAGTCTCTATCTCTCTCTTGAAGTAATCGTTTGCTACCTGTATTTGCTCTCTAATCTCATTGTTGGAGTAATCAATTTTTGCCTGTATTTGTTCATTTAGGTCATTTTTTAATTCACAGATCATTTTAATTATGAGCCTTCTGAACTCCTTCCCCAACATTTCATCAACTTCGCTGCCCATAGGTTCTGTTATTATAGTTTCCTGGTTTGTTTGGGACATTTTCCTCCCTTGTTTTTTCATGATGTCTATGTGTCTTCCTCTCTTGCATTGTGGGTATGAGATAATACAGTTTCTTCCCTATATTCTAGTAGTACCCTTACAGATTGTCTATACCTCACCTTGATGTTGGGAGTCCAAGCCCTGATGGTATCCCTCAATGGATGCTTCTACATCCTACATCTGGATCTGTGTAAGTTGGAGTGGGTAGATCTGGGTCACTGGGGTTGACCTCCTGTGGTAGTCTGCTCATTGAAAAGTGTGGTTCTACACCAGAGGCTAAAGCTCTGGCAACTGTCTGCTTGCACAAAAAGGGCTAGACTAGGTGTGCTGTGCCCCTGGGCCCTGTCCTACCTAGGAAAAGATCCTGGATCCCCTGTGGGCTGATGTGGGTGGTCTGAGTTGTATCTTGGCTCATGTGATAGCTTACTGGTCAGAGGGGGCAGCCCTGAACCAGAGGCTGGGCTCTGGTGAGTGTCTATGCGCCTTGGCCCAGCAGAGGCTGGTGAGGGTGGATCTGGAACTCTTGGCTTGACCTCCCACAGTAGTCTGCTCTTAGGAAGGGGCAGTATTGTGCCAAAGGCTAGGCTCTGGCTGTCTCTGCCCTGCTGGGGGAGGGATGGACCAGGTGTGCTCTGCGCCTGGGTCCTGCAGAGGCCAGTGTCTGATGTGTTATGTTTAAAATTTCATTCACCTCTATTTTCTAATATCCTTTTGTTTTCTTCTTTATCTCAATGGCTCTTAATAAGACTTGCTTATTTTTAATTTATATATATCTTGGGATTATCAAATTCAGTTTACTTGTTGACATATACAATATATTTGGTATTATTTCAATCTCTCATATTGTTACCATGTTTTGCAAAAATTGACATTGAACAATTTAATTTTTAATTTTAATATATTTCTGCAGATCTAATGTAAATTGTATGTTTTTCTTCTTTCAATTATAATTGATATTTTTTTCAGTATACATTTCTAAAGTTTTTTATTTTTTAATTTTCTATTTTCATGTATTGATATAATGAACTTTGTTACAGATTTTACTTGTTCCTATTGCAAATTTTATTCACTTAATATTGACTACTTACATTTTCAACAAAATTATAATTCCTCATTTTCAAATTTTATTCATTATTTGAATAAAAAATTAGTGACTTACAACTGTGTGTAGATATACTTTAAAATTATCTCTTATTGCTTTTCCAATTGGTAATAAAGTAATTTTTCTCTGTTTCTTCTTTTCCTTACACAGAATTGTAAGTTCCTAATATATTTTGTGTTTCTTTTCAAGGAAACAACTTTCATAAGTAACATTTCTTATTTTTAAAATGATTGTTTTAAACTGTATTAATTTAATCTTTAAATTTCATTTATTTTAGAGTTTTATTTACATTGCTAAATATACTGATTCCTTTTTATACTATTTTATACTATCAAATATTTTACTAAATTATTTAACAAGACATAATTATTTTTATATAATTTATTTTCTTTTATAAATATATTTACTGTCATATGTTTATTTAAAGTCCATCACCTTTAAGATTTATAATTAGTTATTGTCAACTTTATTTTTTCGACATTTACATTTCCCTTTAATTTGTCTTTTATCTATGGCTTTTATGTTTTTAACATTTCTTTATTTCCAGGTACAAAAATTCTTAAATATTCATTATTTGTATTTTTAAATTTCCATTTTATACTGCTAATATAACATGAGTTATCTGCATTTAAAATTTTTAACAATTCTGAGCCAGTGCAGTGGTGCATGCTTATAATCTCAGCAGCTCCAGAAGTTGAGACAAGGAGGATCATAAATTCAAAGTCAGCCTCCTCAATGGTGAGGTGCTAAGTAACTCAGTGAGATCCTGTCTCTAATATAATACAAAAATTGGGCTGGGGATGTGGCTCAGTGGATGAGTGCCCCTGAGTTCAATCCCTGGTAACAGCAACAACAACAACAACAAAAAGTTGTAACAACTCTGGTTAAATATTTTCCCTTTTAGTTTATCTCATTATCTTGCTATCTTTTTTACTAAAATTCTGACATTTTTTTAAGAGAAATTCCAAAGCAATGTTTTGGCAATATTACTAAACTCTTTAACAACTAAAAAATGTGCTTCTATTTATTATTCTACTTTCTCTTCCTATTAACAGATTCTAAAGATTAGGTAAATTTACAAAGTGGTTCATTTTAACTAGGCTGTAGAGGTAAAAGATAGAGGAGATATATCTGGTGATGGTTTCATTACAGCAAATTCCAGAGGCAGCACAGGAGACAGAAAGCAGGCATGTTTATGTGTGTGTGTGTGGGGGGGGGTTCCTCTCTCCTCAACATGATTTAATGATGACCACCTAATGACCTTATCTAATCCTAATACCCTTCCAAAGGCCAAACCTCTCAACATCATAGCCATATTAAATTCCCATTATCTTAAAATACTTCATAAAGGAAGTTAAATTTTAGCACATATAGCCACAAGAGAGACATTCAAACCATCCCCAAACCACAGCAATTTATTAGTTCACATTTTTCTTTGGCTCATCATAAATTCAGGCCCGATCTCCCTGACTCCCTTTTGAGTTGCTCATTAGTTAGATGCATTTCATTCAAGATTGACTGGGGAAGGTTTCATTCCCAAGACTATTTGGTTATTGATTGAATTCCTTCCATGATGACAGGATGAGGGTCTCAGAACCTTTCCTGTTGGTTGCCAGAAGCTGTTTCTTATTTTTTACTATGTAATTTTCTGTAATTTGATTTACTTTATCAAAATCTGCATGGAAAAGTATCAATACCAACAGTTGGCTAACAAGATGAAAATTGTTCTTCTGATAATGTATTCAAGAAAATGACATTCCATCATTTTTCCAATACTTTTTGATTAGAAAAAGATATCACATCCAAGCTAAATACATTCAAGAAGAAAAAAGTACTAAAAGTTACTGATGACCTGATATTTTACATGATATTGTACATTTGGTGCCTATTCTAGTATCTGATGACCACAGGTTCTATCTAAACTCAATTACCTCACTGTGTGCAAGATGTCAACTCAAGTTATATAGAATTCAATATTTTCTATCTGTACAGACTTTACATTTTCCATTCATTGTATCTTTACTTCATATCTATAGTGTTTGCTTTTTTGTAAAACTTTTCCATTTTTGCTGTTTTGATCAAATATCAATTTATTCTGTTTTTATTATTGTTTACTTATTTTACCAATGATATTCTATAGTTCTTGAAGATTGTTGGAAAAAGGACAGTAACTATTTCCCTTACTGATACTTTTATGTCATCACACCTTTTACTACATTCTGGTGGAAGTTCACACTGATGAAATGTGGCCTATGTGATATTTACATTCTCCCCACATAAAAGTAGAATTTTAATATACTTTTGATTCTTTCTTTTTGATTGGTCCAATCTCAACTCTGATCTCAGAGGTGTCATCCATTGCCTTTCAGTTCCTAATTCTTTAGTATTTAAGACTGAATTTTCCCTTTCAGTTATTTTTAATAGTTTGCAAAAATTTTAATAGTTTGCATGTGAACTTCAATACTTTAAATCCTCTTTTCAATTTAGGACTTAGTGTTTGCCTTTTTCTTTCGTTGCATCATGAAACTTCATAAACACAGACCATTTTATTGGTGGTCACTTGTCTACTTAGCATGTTTGAATTTACCATGATGAGTTCAGAATGTTGTCTGCTGAACTGATACTTCCCTCCTCAGTTTAATAGGCTTTGGATATTACTATTATTGAAGGTATGTTAAATATCTTTAGAGGACTGGAGGAATTTCTGCAGTCCTTTAGTGTTCATTCAGTGGTACTAAGACAAACATCTGTTAAAAGTAGAAATTCAACTCAAACTACTCCTGTTAATAAGAAACATTTATTGGTGTAATAATAGGAAGTCTGACATAAACACAAAAGCACAGTTGGCAGCTCTTCCTTGAGAGAATAAGAAGCAGAGATTGACTTTTCACAGGATTCATTTGTAATTCTTCTCTTTCAGGATATCTTGGATTCATTCTCCTTAATGTTAGGGAAATTTTCTATCAAATTATGAAGTCTATATCTCATGATTTGTTCTAATACACTAATGATTCAAATATTGTCAAATTTTCACCTGCAGAAACTGTTTGTTAGTACCACTAGTGCAATAGCGAAATGAGACGATATTAGCTGTAGTCTGAAGAGTGTTTTGAACCAAATCAACCTGAAGGGCACAAACGTTTTATTAAGGTAATTCCAAGGTGACAAAAAATAAATCACATGGAGGCAATTAGACCACTTCATATCTTATTTAGAGCATCAAGATTAAAATAAGCAATGTTTTAAATTTATTGTGTTTAATTGAATTTCTGAACTACTTTCAGATTTACCACCAAATCCATGAAAATAAGGAATGCCATAATGCAAAGTGGAAAGCTAATGATCATCTTGGTAAACTGACCTGGCTTTGAATCTTAGATCATTCATTATCTTTGAAAACTTGGAAGTAATGTTAATCTCCCTTTAATGTTAATTCTTTTTCATCTGGCTCACTATCATGAGAATTAAATAACAGTATATGTAAATAATATACTGTAGTGAATAATTTAGTGTGACTTTTAAAATGTGATGTAATTGATTTATTTTTTTATTCAATCTTGAAAGCATAAAGCATAAAGCATGTTGTTTTATCCTATACTATACTGTGCTATTTGAAAGTATATTGTATTATGGCTCAATACTATCACAAGAAGTACTAATGTCATGGTTCTTTACCAATCAGCAAAGTCCACTTAAGAACATCAAGTGAGACTTTAAGTTTACTTTGTTCACAGAAAATGCTCCCAGTATGACCTTGGATTCAATGTACCCACTGACAAGTTCTCACCTCTGATGAAACAAGGAGAGAGAAGTGGTCCCAGGAGATCACAGAGGCTAAAAGTTCTTGTTCTTTTTGACAGTATTTTTTGTCCCACACGAAAGGTGAAGGTATTTCATGTTCTAAAAATGAGTTCACAGAAAAGGGTACTGGTGGGAAATGTGTTAGTTTATTACTGTACACTGACTTGTCTTTAGAAAAATAGCCTTCCATATCTACATACTTGGAGTTGAAACCTTTCAGAAATACTAACTTTTCACAAACTATCACATATTTGCTTATAAGTTTCTTTCTTCAAACTACTGAAATTACTTTAAGTTAAACTAGGAGCTGAAAATTTTTATGGACATTTTTCTAATGATAAACTCCATGTTCTCCCAGAATTTAATGATGTAAGATAGTATAAATTCACATAGACTCTCTAAACAAGAAAATAATAATTCTTTGGTTTCTGAAATATTTTCACTCCATTAAAATTAATTTTAGTTGATCATTTCTTGATTGATGTTAGTTTTATATGCTTTAAACAATATGTATTTTATTATTTTCTCTTATGTTATTTTTAATAAGATTGTTCAAAATCTATTTTCAATAAAAAAACTTGTAAAATAAATGAAAGTGCCCATGTTTATTGCCATAACTACCTAAATAACTTGTTCTTTGAGGTTATTTCATCATTTGGTACATGAACAAATCTACAACACACTTAGAAAATTACTATTACCCATGATTTCAAAAGATTAATTCTAATAGCATTTTTCAATAATATTGCAACATCTACAATGAGGAAGAGAAATAAGCTTTATGATTCCTAGATATCATCATCTGTAGATCAAATAGATATTTGCATATCTTCCAGAAAATACATACATTTTTAATCACCTGATAGAATTCCAAATTTATTATTTTGGAACTGTATTTCATTGAGTTTTATATATTTTTGTCTAGTTCTTGAAGCAAAATAAATTTTGTTCTGAATGTTTCAATTAAAATCCCACCCACCGTATTAACTTCTATGATTTAAAATTTTCTAGTTTTATATTGTGATTTTGCTATCCTTTTAAGTACTTCCAATTTAAAATAGAAGATTTCTATTAAGATTATTGACCTTGTCTCCAGATCCCTGTGAACAATTAGTAACTGGACAGATGAAATAATGAGCAAATTATATTTTTATTTTTTAATTATGAATATTTTTTGTAATTGAAGTACACACATTATCACCATATCTATTCTAAGTGTATAGAAGTGACATTGTTCACTTAGATTTTTTGTACAACCATCATCACCAATCACCTCCAGAAATCATTTTACCTTCTACAACTGAAACTCTGTACCTATGAAAAAGTAATTCTATTTTCCACTCCATCCAGCTCCCAACAGCCACTATTCTTCCTTCTGTCAATATAAATTTAACTACTTTAAGCAAGTCAATTAAGAAAATCATATGGTATCCTTTTATTATATGAATGGCTTATTTTACTTGGCATAAATTCCCCAGGGGTTATCTATATTGTGGCATATATCAGAATTTTCTCCCTTCTTAAGGTTGAACTGTATCCCATTTTAGATGTATATATTATATTTTTTTGTGTGTACATTCATTCATTGGTTAATATTTAGGATTTTTCAACTCTGGTTATTATGAGAATACTGTTATGATCATATGTACATATACTTCCACAAGTCCCTGTTTTCAAGTTTCAGAGGAATGAATTGAGAAGTAGAATCATTGAATCTTATGGCAATTCTCTTTTCTATATTTTAAGGAAATGTCTTTATGTTTAGTCTAATTAGTCAATGGTAACATGGCCTATTGTGAACTGTGACTTATAGAGAATAGACACTACTTATCTTCTCAAGAGTGCTGATTTTTCTTTATCATGACATTCTTTACAGTGTTAATAAAATAAGTGTCTTTAGGATTCTGCTGGAAAACTTGGGCAGGAATTAGCTTTTCTCTTCACAATCAATTCATTCTAAAATGCCTACAACTTTAAATTTCCTCTCTTTCTCAGTTTTTCTACATATATCCTCTGAGATATCCATCTCATTTACTAAACTCCAAAAATGTGTCAATATATAGGAGACAGTCTTAAAAGGAGTTTAATTGTTTAATACCAGTTATTCTTCTAGGCACCAGAGAAAATAAGCTTTATGTTGATATAACCTCTACCTCTTGGTAAAAGTCACCTCTAGTATGAGTCCCAAGGCTGGTTGGTAGTACTACTCCCATCAGAAACAGTATCAGGTGCAATCATCAGCTTCTTTCCATTGGTTTTTCTGTTTTATTCTTTCCCAATAGAAAAAGGGAGAGTGTACAGGAAGTGGTTCAAACAAAGCTATCAGCAATAGTTGTTTGCTTTTATAATTCATAGCATTACTGCTCTGTAGGGCACATCGGGACATTCAAACCAATGAAGAAGGTTAGAAGTAAATAGAGCACATCAAAATAAAATGTAATAAGATTTACAAAATCTGAATATATTTAGGTATTATAAATTTTAAACATTTACTTGTTTTTCAAATTATTGAGGCGTCTCCCAAGCCATTTCATAAGACATAACATATTTATAATTAAAATACTTTTCTATTTGAGTACACTAATTTTATTATACCAGAGTAAGATAAAAGTTTAGTTATTCAGTTCCAAAGCAAAAGCCTATATTCTTATATTGAACCAAATACATCAGGCAACAGAGTCTCAGTTTGCTGTCCTCTAATAACAATATTATCAAGGTAGAGTACGCCAAGACAATATGTCTTGTTTAAGATTAACAGATAAGGTTTAATATCATGATGAATGTTATATTACTGACACGGCTTCCTTGGTGTTGAATCAGACAATCAGCCCTCTAATCCCTGGTGAGAAGCAGTGGCAGAGTGGACTCCCAATAGCAGCTTGGAGGGCTAGAGTGTATCAGGGCTCAATTTCATCAACAACACCTGCTGATGCCTCTATCTGAATGTTAGCAGGTGTCCTGGACTGGAGGATAGGCGGTGAACATAGGTAGTGGCTGTGCAGAGCCCATGACAGCATGACTGAGCCTGAGGCACAATGAACCAGTGTTCTGAGGAACCAAGGCCCATCGACCTGTCACACTGGGACAGCTTCGCCAGAGACCAGTGTAAATGTCTGTTGCAGTAACCTGGTCCACACAGCATCTTAGCTCAGAAGCCCCAGCTATCCACATTCCTAACACCTCAACCTCCTACTTCCCCAGGAACAGCAGGAAAGCGGAAGGGAGCCAGGCCTGAATGAGATCCCAAGGCTAATCAATATCACTGATACTTTTTAAAATCCTGATTAGCATAAAATTGGACCAAGACTATTAGTATGTTTTCAAACTCTTGCTAGAATAAATTTGAAACAATAACATTTGTATGCTTCCAAACCCTGAAACCCTGATTAACATAAATTTGGACCAATTGCATTGACCCAAGCGTTATATAAACCCCTAGATTAGCACATGCAAGCAACAACCTCTCTTGGATCCCCTCTCACCCTGCAGGAGTTATGGTTCTATTCCCATACTTGAATAAATCCACTTTTAAACTCAGTCATCCTTGTCTGTGAATTTCAGTCTTCAAATTCACAAGGCAGTGAGCTTCCAGGAACTGGGGCAACACTGGAGGGCATAGCCCATCATTAAGAGCTGCAATGTTTCTGAGCTGCAGAAGCCTACAGTTTACCAGACCTCACTTGCCTGCACACATGAAGAAACTCCGGTTTCATTAACTTTAGAAATTTCAATAATATTTAGTGATGGTTTGGAATTAATATTACACATTCACAAGAATGATATTATATGTACCTCTCACCAAAGAAGCAAAGTGTAGTTGACCTACTTTCCAGACCTTGGGACTTTGTTATTGGTCAATATTTAAATACCCAGATTTGGACCGTAATTATTTTCAGTTATTTTTCCTATAAACCAGCTTTTTCATCACAAATTTACATTACTATTTTTGAGTTTGAATATTGACTTTGAAAAATAATAAAATAAAAAAAATAGTTTAAAAATACCAGAGTTTTTAAATTTCACATATATTTCAATGTTATATTTGTAGCGCAAATTCCACAAAACATACACTCAAAAATAGCTGAATTCGTTATCTCTATTAGATATATGTATATAAACTTGTTTACCAGTCCACATATTCATTATGGCGATTTAGGTTTTCAGGTTATATGTGGCTATTGTGCTGCAGTAGGCAAACTCTGAAAACTAATATATAGGCTTGAGGTACACATATTCTTATATTTAACCCAATAAGAAGAGATGAATGGCATTTTAAATTTTATTTTAGTTATAGTTGCACGCAATACCTTTATTTTATTTGTTTATTTTTATGTGGTGCCAAGGATCGAACCTAGCTCCTCGCACATGCTAGGCAAGTGCTCTACCTGTGAGCCTCGACTCCAGCCCCAAGAGATGAATGGCAGTTATACTTACCATCTTTACTTCTTAGTCAATGTAGTAAGTTTCTATTTCTCTTATTTATGTGCAAATTATCTTTCTCAAAATTATCTTCCTTATATTCCTTACCATTTTGCACAGAATAGAAATTTTGATAAGATTTTAAATACCATGAAATAATAATTAAATATATTAAATATATTGTGTTAAAAGTAAAGGTTGTAAGTAGTTAGATTACATAATTCTCCAATTACTCTCTGACATTGTACTCTTCTGTGTGCTCAGTGGTTATTGTTGTTAGCTGGCAGATAATTTTTAAGTTGAGTAGTTAATAATTGCATCTTATGATGGAACTACTATATAAAGGCTTGATATTCATCATCTTCTCAACTCTGTAATGAGTGGCTTCAGGTTGCCATGCTAAAGTAATCCAAGGTGGAAATATTCACATCAAGACAATTAGCAAAGCTGCATCTGATAGCATGATTCAATGTTTGTGATTGAATTCTAAACTTATGAAAATGATGGAGAAAATATTAATTATGCAGATTAGAATAAAATATTTGTCCTGCCTTTAGTAGTTACATTGTGAATGTCACATAAACAATTCAGAGAATTTTAAACACAGCCAATTAAAAACAATTCCTTTCTGGTTGAGATTAATTTCAATTCCTTACAATGGGAGTCATTTAATGATGGACAAGGAGAATATGCAGTTTCCCTAGCTGGGTTATGTGGACTAAGCAACTGACCACCTACTTATTTATTTCATGAACCCTTGTAGCTATATATACATATATGGCAAAATCCTGAACTCTAGCATTCAAAGTATTTTTCTGGGTCACAGTATTTAATGGGTCCTGACTTTATGCATTTTAATTCTTGATTCATTTAACTACATACATTTTCATATGTGGATATTTTTATATTTCCTTTCACAGCTGGGCAAGTGGATTACATTGAATGCATAATTGCATAGCCCCTAGGAGTTAAAAGTAGGTGTAAATTGGGAATAACATAAGTATAGGCATACAATATCTTAAGGCAGAAGCAATCTGGGAAATAATTAGCAATATATAATATAAATTATACATTAATATTATATAGTTGGATATATTTAATCTCATTGAGATTAGCAATGAATACATACTCAGAGTACTGAATCTCTTTGAATATTAAAGTATTTACTAAAACTCTTATTTATCAAAATAAGAGATAAAAATGTTGTAAAAGTTAGCAAGGTTGTTAGGGTCTGTAAACAAGTCAGGATGGTGCCTGGCATTTTGCCAGAGGGAGTGGTTTGTGAAGTAACACCAGGGAGCCATTAAGTGTGGACTGCTATATCTAGTTTATGTTGACTGCTGTATCTAGTTTATGTTAATTAAGATAAGCTGTGTGTAATGTATATATACCTTTCTGGTCCTACAATAAACGGCTCCCACTCCTGCTTTATCAATGTACACAAGTTGTTCATCACTCCCCCCCCACCCATCCCCTTTATTTTGCTGCAGTCGGACTGTGGCAGTAGGTTATTTAATCGATATAGTCTGCAGAAAGAACGTGAGAGGGAAAATAGCAGAGTTTTCATTGGGAATATTTTGAAAACTGGAGAAATTGAGAGATGGAAAAGTAAAAGTATGTAGAAGTATACAACTCTATAAGGTTCTGTCCTTCATATGATTATTTCTACCCTGAATGCAATAGGTTAGGCACAGATTTAAACTTCCACATACTAAAGGTAAGAGATAGCAATGCCCAGAGTACAATATTGATATTCTTAAATTTGATTATGTGAATTCTTAAAGCTATTTTAAAGTTTGTCATTTAGCCCATGGAGCCCAATTAGAGATAACTGTAATGTGGGTTCCATTACAATTTCAAGGAGCTAATCACAGAACTGCCTCATGAATAAAGCCAGAAGTGTTAGCAAAAATCCTGTTGTTACTAACCCTTAAAGAAAACAGACTGTTTAATGCTTGGGTAACTGAAACGGGTTAACTGAGATGGAATAATATGTGGACATTTCCAGAAGTTTGCCTATGGTGATTTTGGTGGATTGCTACTTGCAAAATGATTATGATGACCATGATGATGACAGCAATGATTGTGACAACGAGGATGATGACAATGATTATTTTTTTTCTTCACAGATTTCTAATGCTAAGACAAACATCAAAATTTATGCTTTGTTCTCATTATATCATAGAATTAGATTCTCAAAGTTATGCAGTAGTCTTCTATTACATTGCTTTTGATTAGAAACTAAACTTTATTTCATGTTCTGGTTGCTAGAGCAGGTATCAAAAGCAACTCTCATTTATTAAGATTTAAACAGAAATACTCATGGAAAAAGTTAATTTTGGTGCTCTCTTATTGTCAAGGATTTTTTTTTTCAGTATATGTGTATTTCACAATTTTGTATAAATTCACCATTAGATTTTGTGGTACATTTTAAAATATTATATCATAAATTTTAGTTGTGGTAACAGTAAAGGTTGTTCAGCATACCTAAACCTGAATTGCCAGATGTGGAGAGAGAAATCTATTTTTATCAGTCAATGTATCAGAATATCTTTATTTATCTTTATGAGTTTTTAATGAAATTATAATCAATCTAATTCAACAACTCTGTTTGGTTGTTCTTGGTATGAGGTATACTGGACTGAAATAACGAAAGGCACTTCATAAGTCTGGGAAATCAGCTTATTGTATTTTGACATGACTGCTACCTCTTACATGAACAAAACCATTCATTTTAGCATAATGTTTAAGATATTTTGTTAGTAATCTAATTTAAATGTATACTATATAAATTAAAACCCATAATTTCCAAACTTAGATTTTAAACAAACCATATGAGTAGTGACTTTAGGAGAGTTCTCTTGAAACCTTGAACCTAGTCCTCTCCTTTTACTGTTTGTGCTTCTTAAGAATGACCCACATAAATATAACATCTACTATTATGGTTACTTTGATGTATCAACTGGACTGGCCACGGACTACTCAGCTTTAGGGTTAAACATTACTCTCAGTGTATCTATGAAGGTGCTAAGAGATGACATTAACATCTGATTCTTTAGACCGAGTAAAGCCAGTTGATCTTCTCCATGTGTAGGGACATCGTCCAATCATATTAAAGCCAAATTAGAATAAAAAGAGTGAATGTCCCATAAGAGGGGACTGCTGTCTGACTTCCTTTAAATTGGAATGAAGTTTTTTTCTTGCCTTTAAACTACAACTGAAACATCAGCACTTCCTGGATCTTGAGCTGACTTGTCTTTGAATGAAAAGTAAGGGGATTACATACAGAGGAAAAAAATATATAGTAAATAGGCAACAAATAGTAAACAGAAGTAATCTTTTGCATTATGGAATACAGAAGGTGGTGCAAAGAAGTAACAGAGTAATTCCAGCTTCTAAATATACATTTCTATATTGATAGTTATTAAACAATAAAAAATTAATTGGTACTATGAAATAGTTATAGAGTTTAATAAAATAGGAAACATATGACATATAGCTCAAAGTGATAGTAGAGAAATATATTGATTTAGAATCATATTCCCTATTATGGTATTAAGATAGCACATTAAAAATAATTATTTGGAGCCACACATGGTGTTGCATGCCTGCAATCCTAGTTACTGGGGAAGCTGAGCCAGGAAAATAGCAAATTTGAGGCCAACTTTGGCAACTTTGTAAGACCTGTCTCAAAACAAAAAAATCAAAAAGGCTGGGGATGTAGCTTAGTGGTAGAATGTTTGCCTAGTAAGTGCTAGGCCCTGGGTTCAATGCTCAGTACTGCAAAAAATAATTGAGTATCAATTCAGTATGTATACATTGGTGTCTTAATTATGTCAACTTTATTGAATAAAATTTTGATTAAAAAAGAATGATCCATAAAATGCAGTATTTTGAGTTACATACAACAACAACAACAAACATTTAATCATAAAATGTCAATGAAGTTAAAAAAATCTAGTTAAAGATCCATGATTTTATAAACAATGTGAATAATATGAGAAAAGGAAAGATAAAATGGTGAGAAAATGCTTAATCCCCACCAGAAAAACAAAGGGAGACAAAGATGGGTGACAAATCTTGTAATATGACAAAGAAGCTGTCTAAGCAATTCTGGGAGTTACATTAAATAACTGCCCAAAACATAAATACATAAATCATAAAATTCCAAAGCTTTGTATAATCAAACCAAACAAATAACACAAATGGTAGAAAATGAAGAGAAATGAAACCTACAAGAGATGGAAATTTCTAATACATATATAAATATGTATATATATTGTTTTTTTTGTTTTCAGTAAGGCATTTTTTCACTCCAAATTTCAAAATTTTAGGAAACAGTTCTGCTAAATAAATTGTCTAAAGCCTGAATATGGCATAAGAAAAACAGTTCTAAATCAACAAATATTGATTAAATGCCTTGTTCTTCTACTAGCATTAAGCAAGCAATAAATGAGTATTTTTGGCTCAAATGTAATGAATTTTTCCCCTACACAATAGATTGCTTAATATTTCACTTGATTAAAGAGTATGTTAGTGTGTCTTACAAATTCTTTCAAAAAGTGGTTCTTAAGCATCACCCAGATTTGTTCAACATATTTAATGCATTGCTCTGTTCATCCAAGCTACAAATGGTTGCTAGAATTTAGAATTGTATGAATGAACTTCTTGGTAGTACATCTGTAACTCTACCCTCTATTTATCTGAGATTTAAATGTATTTTCATAATTCTTTGTTTTGTAAATTGAAGGTTAAATGATCACTCAAAAATATGTACTTTCCAAGATGGTATTTTTCAATCAATGACTTTAATTCAGTGTAATTTTAGTCTCAATTACTTTGTACAAATGAAATTGCTTTCTACTTTAAACAGTTTACTTCCTCTGTGTGACATAAATGTCAAATGATGAAAATACCCTCCTACATACAAAAGAAGGTAATGTTAGGGGTCATCCTGATTTAAGGCTAATAGGAGAACTAAATTATTCTTTCCATTAATGCCAATGCTACAGTGGTAATTACCATATAACATGGAGTGAAATTATAGTGTGAGAACAATTTTCTACTGAGTTGATTACCACCTAGATTCACTGCTTTGTAATTAGGTAAGTAGTAGAAAGCAACAATTGAAGAAAAGAGAAACTAGGTTGTATTCCTTTAAGGATACATGAATGACTAAATTCCTGAGAAACAAAACCAGAAGTGTATTTTCATCATAGAATTTAATATCATAAAAGTTTTAATATATGAGAATATAAAGTATAATTTCAAAGCATACATACTATTAAATGTGCAGATAATAACTTTAGCAAATGAAATATTTTTTCTTTACTTTGGGCAAGGAATAACATATTTTGGAAATATGTATTTTTCCTGAATGTCCTTTTACTTATAATCCTACTTGACAAAGGATTGCTTGTTTTTTCAAAATATTTTACATAAGGTTTAAGGTAATCTTTAATTTATTTAAAGAATGCAATTCTTCAAAAATTTATTTAATAAGTAATGTGCATGTAGTATGCAAAATGGAAATATACTATTGCTATATTGATATTATTTTTATGTTAAAATACTAGCAGTTTTTTTTCAAATTATTAGTTTTCAAAGATCATTAAGCACTATGAATGTCATATAAATTTCCATGAACATGTTTATCACAATAGCCAATCCATGTTATTAAAGCTATACTTCCAGTGTTATTGTGTGTATAAACTGAAGAGAATATAAAATAAATTAACAAAATAACTTTCCCTTGACACACCAACAGATATAAATCTTAACTCATAAATTTAAATGAATAAATCATAGCTCTTTCTGTGAATGATGTCAAGATAAATGAGAAATAATTTAATATAGGTTATTATGTTTCATGAGAAATTTTCAGTATCAATTAATAATATTGCAGAGAAGGAGTAAATTACTGTAATGTTCTTTGAGCAGTCATTATGTTTCAGAAGTTAAATTAGAGAGTTTATGTCTATTATGACTTGACTTATCACATAGTTATTAGATCTCATTACAGGATAGCAGAAATAACCATCTTACATGGTATAAGCACCTTGAATATATAAATTGTCTTGTATATTTTTTTAAATCCATCACTTTGTGACTAGATTATTCAGAATGTCTTGTTATGAAGTACAAAAAAAATTATCCTTTAGTTATGCATATCAGAGTGAAGGTCCAGATAAATGTCTTTCTATAAATTATCTACATATTAAAATAGATCAAACACATTTAAATCATTTTGAAGGCTTAAAATTTTAAACATTTTGTAAACAATAGTTGTTTACATCTTCATTGTAATAAAATGTGTAGTGTACAACAATATGATTTATATATTAGATTTACTTGGTAATAATGTATCTAATATATTTGGTAAATTATTAAAATTATAATTTTGACTTTTTGTTTTTTATCTTGAAATTTTTTATTATATATGTAGAAGAATCTTTTGAGGGCAAACTTGGAAGCATGCAGCATCATTTAAACTGTATATTCTTGGAAGAAAAAACTATGCTTGACTTGACATGTTGCTTTCTTATGGTTTCTCCTTGGCCAATAACTTAACGCTTTTAATCCTTAATTTCCCCACTTATAAAATGAAACTTGACACAAATTTTCCTAGAGAGACTTTCCAAATAACTAAGTACTTATTAAAACCTAGATAATTGGTTACAAAAATTCTAATAATGATAAGAAAAAACTCAGAATGAAAACAAAACAAAAAAACTCACTAAATGTGATTAAAATCACATTTTAATTCTAATATATCATTAAAAATAATATATAACTTTTTTCATAATTCTTTTTTTAAATTTCAATGAAGCTCACAACAAATGTGAAAATGAACTTTCCCTGTTACAGAAACATAGTTATCAGTGACTTCTTCAAAGAAAATTTAGCAGCAAATGAAAAGTTGATCTTATGTTTTTAATATTTTACATAACACCAGCTGAGTTTTAATTTGAGTGTTAAATGTTGCTTGGTAGTTTTTAAAAGTGATTATTATTATTATTTTGTTATAATGATAGATTTCTATGTACCCTAAAAGCTGATTGTAAAAAATTTTGAGAATAGTAAGAAGTAAAAAACATTTCAGTATTGCATTTGGGTGTTTACATATTGTGCAAAAGTATGAGACTGATATATTTCAATTTCAGAAATATAATTTAAGAATCTTCATTTAAATATGAATTCACTAATTGGTTTTGTAAAGAAAGAAAAAGTAATTTACTATTATTTTATTTTTAATTAATATAATGTCTTTGCAGATGTGAAAGCTAACAAAGGTTATCTCATTAAAAGTGAAGAATACATTATTGTTGAGTAAGACTATGAAATGCAGGAGAGGGGATAGAAGAGAGAAAGAAGGTGGATTACAGGTACAAAATACAAGTAAGAACATAGTATGGTGGTATAATTTAAAGCAATACTTTAAAATATATATAAAATGCAGAAAATCTAATATCTAGGTTGATTTATCTCAAGAATTTATTATAAATCCTAAAGGCCCAAAATAGATTAAAATTATAAGAAGTTATAAAAAACATTTAATTGTTTCAGTCCAAATCTTATTTGACTTTGAAAATAAAGCAACACAGAAGGCTAAAATGTCTTGTGATATTGAAAAATAAAAATTGGTAGATGATTTTATTCATAAGTGCATAATAACTTTGATTAAAAACAGCAAGATAATTAAACAGCAATTAAGACAGTATTTTATTTTCTGCATTATTAAACCAATTGCTAATTTTACATTTAGCATTATTAACTAAATTAAATCCAGTGTTCTAATTGTTATATTATACTCTATATTACACAATAGATGGAATAGGAAACTCAAATTAATTTTAAAAATGGTATCAGTACATAGAACAATGTCTGATACACATATTGTTGAATTTAAAAGAATATAAAATATTTTCCTGGATATAACAACATTAATAAATAGTTTTCAGGAAGAATTTTTTTGTTGTTTAAAAAGTCATCTTTGGTGACAGGGGAGGAACAATTTTAGAAGTCTGGTAATGGAAAAGCAGAGATATTAGGGAAGACATATCTTTAGGAGGTTAGTAACAGAACATGATCATCAAACTATTAGGATGAAGATAAAAATGTGAACAGATATTGGATAAGATATATTTTATTAATGCAAAAATCAATGTGTCATACTGTTGGTTCAATACAAGAAGGTGATAAATGAAATGAGAAATCAAAGATATTTTTTACATTTATGAATTAAAAATGATTTAAAATGTTTGTATGACATGACATGACTATTAGCTGATATGGAGAACTCTAGATACTGACTTGGAGGATAAAAATATAATGAAGAAATAAAAATTTTATATTTAGACATGTCAAACATGGGTATAGTATGTTGATAAAAATTGAAATTTTGAAATTTAAAGATAAAATTTAGGTATCTGAAATTTAAACTGAAATTCTCTCAAGTTAGGGAGAAAATATATTAGCAAGAAAAATTTTATTTTGCACCAGGAAAAGTATTCAAGTTGAATAGTAAAAGGGGTTTTTGTAAGGAGAACAAGAAAGTTTCTCTAGTGAGGCTGGAAACTAAGGAATATTGGTGATTCACAAGTCAAGAATTAGAGGGATATGAAAATGTACAAAATAGTATTGTATGCACAGGGAGAGAAAAGTCAGTAGTGTATGTAAGTATGCACACACAAATACATACACATACTTTGAGTATATATGAGAAAAAGAACTTATTTGTAATAAAATGTGGGACCAAAATAAGAGTCTTTGAACTTTTTTTTTAATTAAAGGAAATGAGATCTTATAGTGCTTTTAATCATTGTGATTCAAATGAGTTAATAGAAAATTTAAAATTCTTTTCAATGTGCATGTAAAATATATTTGATTAAACTATGATTGAACAATAGTTTTTTTTCAAATTTAATTGTTTTTATGAGTATAGGTTTTAGCCTAATTAAGATGACACATTTAGCAGAGATGGGTAATAGCCCACTTTTGCATAAAACCCTGGAAGATATATTTTTATTTATGCCAAATTTTATAATTTTATGCACAAGAAATGAACACATAGAGCTAAAATGTATACTGCCAAACTGACACTGAAATCATTAAACTCAAGAAAATAAGTTAAAAATAAAAATACATTTTTTAAACACTCAACTACTGGAAGCCTTCTGTGCAAGAGTAAAAGAGAAGTGAGATACCTACATAAATAATTTTCCAGTACCTCATCCACAATCCATCATGGCCCTAGAATATGAGCAACAATTTGTCAACAGAGACTGGTAGAGTTGATTAAAAACTATCATCCTATGATATGCTGTCTACATAATATTTATTTTTAATATAATGATATAGATAGGTTAGAAGTAAAACAAAGGAAAAGATGTATCATATAACATAATTAAAAACAAGAAGGGGTGTATATATATTAATGTTCTATAAACTTTGAAGTAAAGAAAACTGACAAAAAATAGAAGCATTAATAACAACATATAAATTAATCTCCAAGAAGACAATATTAATAATCACAATAACAAACCTAAAAGTGTATGCAACAAACAGCAGAATTTGTCAAGCAAAACTGCTAGAAATTAAAGGAAAAATAGCAAATCAGGGCTGAGGATCTAGCTCAGTGGTAGACCACTTACCTAACTTGTGCAAGCCCATGGGTTCAATCTTAAGCACCACAAAGAAGAAAGAAAGAAAGGGGGGCAGGGGAGAAGGGAGGGTGGAAGGGGAGGAGGGAGGGAGGGAGAGAGGGAGAGAGGGGCAAATCAATAATCATATGTGGCGATTTCAATAACTATCTTTCATAAGATCCAGAACAACTAGAAAGAGATAATCAAAGGTATGTAATAGCTTAACTAAAAGCATCAATCTATTGTAAATAGTTGGAATTTATTGAAAACACATTCACCAACAGAATACATATTCTTTTCAAGGGTACATGGAGCAAAAATGATAACCCCCCCCATCCTGGTTCATTAAATTAACCTCAAAGAGCTGAAATTATAAACTATGTTCTCTACCTATGATGCAATCAAACTAAAATAAATATCAGAAAGACCATAGGAAAAGTTATAAGCATAGTGGAAGAGACACATAAGTTTATATAAAATAAAATATATTAAAAATATAAAATTTAAGAACAACAGAAAAATACCAGAATTTGGAATTTCTAGTTTATTTATTTACTTATTTTGAAAATATTTTATAATTAGATTCATTGTTAAATTATGGGGAAAGATACCTGAACTACAATTTTTATTGTTATTAAAAATCTGAAATATAGTTCTTCCATTAAAAATATGGACACTTAAAATATTTTTACCCAAATAGTTTTGCATACTTAAATTATGTTGTATTTTACTCATTCTATAATGTAACACTTAAACTTTGTAAGTTCGACAGTGTACATATTTTAAATATTTCCAAAAAAATACCATTATTTCATAATTCTATGTCTTCACTTTTAAATGAGATGAAATAATCGGCGATCTCATTTGGGTATGAAGTCAACTAACATATTTGTGACAATTACAGAATGTATGTCAGTAGAATGATACATATCCCTTTCTTCAAATGAGACAAACAAACATTTTCTATATTTCTAAAAACTTGAAAATATTTTATTACTAATATGATTTTACTCTTCTTTTTTATTTTATATTTCTAAATCATGATTCATTTGCCTTTTAAAATTTTTTATTTGTTTTAATTAGTTATACATGACAGTAGAATGCATTGATGGGCTTTGATATGTCATACATAGATAGGATATAATATCTCATTTTCTGACTATACATGTTGCAGAATCATATTGGTGATTCATTTGTCTTTTGTGTTTCTTTGGGATTCAGTAAATATGATCAGTTACCTGTATAATATTGGCAAATAACATTATTGTTATAGTTTTGGGAATTTGAGATTTCTATATTCAGAAAAGCAAAGGCATTTAACTCCTGGGCATTCATGGTATATTTGGATTGTTTTGTTCCATTACATTTCATGTGTTTTTCTTCTGTATTATTTTTGTTTCCAAGTATGAAGCCCTTATGGAGATGTACATTGGTC
Source organism: Ictidomys tridecemlineatus (assembly GCF_052094955.1). Lineage (NCBI taxonomy): Eukaryota > Metazoa > Chordata > Mammalia > Rodentia > Sciuridae > Ictidomys > Ictidomys tridecemlineatus. The sequence goes on from NC_135482.1 coordinate 141,612,279, forward strand.
TGATTTAGTCTAACATTAATAGTTTCTTCAAATTTATTTTTGTTTTGTAATCTTCAGGATAATGAAAATTATTGATGTTCTGATAGGTTGTTTTTGTCACTGTCATAAATGTCTTTTTCTTAAGCTTTGTTTTATAATGAAATTTTACATTGTTGAGAGCCGCAGCCAAGGCGTTTTGCCAGGGGGAGTGGTTGAGAGGTGGCACCAGCAAGCCATTAGGTTGGTGATGGTTGAATTCTGTGGAGTTCCCCTTAAGTTCCGGTTGAGCTCTCATGTAGTTTCTGGAGAGTTCGAGTGGGTGGCATTTGCGTGGGTTTGGAAATAAATTTCGTTCTTGCTTCAATCTACAAGTGGCTGGTGACCTCCCGGTTATTTGTGCCCAGACTGCGGCATTGGCATTACATAATGTGAGAAAAGTAGGAATGCGTTGTTTCATTGTGTATTACAATGAATGAAAACATCAAAACTATATCCACAAATAAATATAGAGCAAAATTCCATGAATGAAATAAATAAAAAGGAGAAAAATTAAGTATGGCTTAGATGTATGATATATGATATTAGTTATTGAGTAATGACTAGATTTTTGTCTATATTTTTAAAAATCTCTAATTTTCAATTCTAAAATATTGAAAAGATAATAATACAATTTTCTTTGTTTATAAAATGATGAAGAAGAGACAAAAATGAATAGAAGTATAGAGAAATGACAATACTGGGTGCTGTGTCCTTGAGGATACATTATACTTTATTTGTTTTTAAATGAGTTGTCATTGAATTAATAAACTGTTCACGCTAAAAGTTAAAAATTTTAAAGAACTTTTCTATTTTCAATATGTTTAACTGCAGTTTTTTCTTCTTTCCTTAGTAACTCTGCTGAGGAGACACCAAGTTGTACTGCAGCAAACTATATCTTTCTTAAGACTTAACATGTGTGTACATGCCAATAAAAGCCATTTAAAAAATGTGTTTGTTACTGTTCTTAAAAAAAAGTGTATATCCCAAACAAAATAAGTGAAAACAAATTAAATGGACATTTTAGGGCTTTAAACAAAAGCCCTAAAAAGTGTCACTTTCACCATTTTTCATTAAATTCAGAGAAATACAAATACCACAAGTTCTCTATTACAGGTAAAAACTAGAAAAAGTTGATCTAAATGTAGTATATTATTATCTAGCATATGGGAAGAGAGGGAAGAAAGTAGAAGAAGGTTGAATAATAGGTACAGTTGGATATAAGGAATAAGTGCTACTGTACTACAGCACCCTAGGGGGACTATATCACAGTAAACCATTATACTTTATGAAGTACTGGGAAAGGAGGAGCTCAGAAATTTCAGACATAGAAGATAAAGAGATAGAAATGCTATCTGCTTTTCACTTTTTCCAAAGTTTGATCTTAATAAGAAACCACATCAAGAATGAGAAATGTGTGCAAAAAAAGAGAATTTAAATAAAGGTATTATGGTTTTGATAGGAGATGTCCCTTGAAAGCTCATGAGTGAGAAAATGTAGGAATATTCAGAAATGAAATGATCAGATTATGAAATCTATAGCATAATCAGTGGATTAATCTATTGGATAAAGTAATAATTTGAAAAGGCTAATATAATAGATGCTAATTGTTAGCAGGTAGGTGTGGCTCCAGGAAGTAGGTCACTGGAGGTGCAGTGTGGGATTTGTATTTTGTCCCTGGTGTCTCATTCTGTCTGGCTTCTGGCTGCCATGAGATGAGCAGGCTTCCTCCACCATGTCCTTCTGCAAGATGTTCCACCATCATCTCAGGCACAGAGCAACGGGTTCAGCTGACTATGGCTTTAAAATTGTGAACCTAAAATAAACATTTATTTTTCTAACGTGTTCTTTTTGGGTATTTTGGTCACAACAATTAAGTGATTATTAAAACAAAAGGAATTGGTGATGTGGAAAAAGAAAAGCATATATCAATGTAAAATAAGCTAATTAATATTTTATTTGGGAGAATTTTAAATATAAATTTAGAAAGATAATACATATATTATCTGAATTTATATAGCCTTAAAAATAATGAAAAACTGAATACTGACTACTTCTCTTTGTAACTAAATATAGAAGGTGTACATTATTTGTGATAATTTGAGGTCACTTCCTGTTGGGCAACTCTATTTGTTTGATTCATAAACTTTGTATCTTTCAACTATGTTTTCCAATTTAATTCTTATGCTGAGAGAGTTTTGTTTTTTGTTGTACTTATGACACTTATGACAAGTTAGTGCTCCCATAAAAATCTTTAATTAATAAGTATCTTTAGTGGCATGAAAAAATCATCACAAATTAATAGTATGCTAAGGGAAAGAAATTATATGTGCTTTGTTTCTGTTTTTTAATTTTTTTTCTGTAAAATAGCAACCTTAATCTATCACAATATTTTAAACTTTGATGTAAAAACCATGTTATATAACTATGAAATTGAAAAGAATTCTTTGGAAGTCACTCTGGAGGTCATTATGCATAAATTAATCACTAGCATGGAAACAAACCATTAGAAGTATGATTTAAATATGTGTCCTTGAATTTTTAAATACACTAGTGAAGACTATTTTAACAAAATACTTTCAATTACTGAAATTTTTGAAAGCTCAATCCTGATCCACAATTCTATAAAATTGAATTGTCATTGAATTAATAAACTATAGAATTGACCATGGCATTATTTCTACTGCATATAGTAGAATAGAATATATTTTTGTTCAGTTTTTTAACAACTAGTTTACCAAATGTACCAAAATCCGACTTCCCAAATACATTCAATTTTCAAAATCATCCCCAAGTATCTATTACAACCTCGTCACAATCTAAATGTCCTGTCTCATACTTATTACCCTCTTTTTCTCAATACATTACTGAACATACATTACTCTTTTCATTGTTACTGTAATTTCTAACATGAGTAACATTGTGATTATGTCTTTTTATTTATTTAGACCTATATCTGTATCTACCTGTATCTATAAAGTTCTGGCATAGCCCTCAGTCTGTCCTGTGCTATGGCAATAACGTTTCTAGGAATTAATATCTAGTCTTCTCATAGAAAACACATGGGAGTAGCTATTCTTCTGGAACAAGTACATTAAATTTAAGAGGTGCTAGAAAATGTCTTTGTTCTTTCTAGAGGTCTTTCTTTTGCTTTAATAATAATATTATTTGGGGGGGCTTCTTTCTCAAAATACATATTCACATATATTAATGTAAATATCATATTAAATTATATATATTTTTAGAAATCCAAATCAGAGCTTGCATTGCAGCAAAGGGTCAGCCCACTGTATTTGCAATGGATTGTCATTGGAAAGAAAATAATTGTTTTCCAGCCCAATTTCTGTTTCAGTTACCTAAAAGAATCGACAAGAACAACTTAGAAGAAAAAATTATTTTGACTCATAATTTTAGAGACTCTTTTAATGGCCAGCCATAGCTCTATACCATGGATGAGGCAGAACATCACGGATGAAGTGTGTGTTAGCGGAAAGTCGCTCATCTCATTACAGCTAGGAAGCAGAGAGAACTTGAGCGAGAGGAGCCAGGGATAATATAATCCCCAAGGACATGTCCCCAAGTGACCTACTTACTCCAGCCACACTCTACCTGTCTGCAGTTACCACCTATTAAGCCATTCAAGCCATCGATCAGTAGTTATGACTGATTAGGTTATAGCTAATTATATCACCTGTAAACATTTCTGAATTCTGTCACACATCCGATCCTGGGGAACATTTCATATTAAAACCACAACATAACACCACATAAGAGTGAGACTTCTCCATTTTAGATACCTAATATTTGTTAGAAGGGACATTTCTCCTTTCAAGCAGTGAACAGAATATGACAAGGAAATTAATTGAAAATAAAATGCCTTAAAATATCTCACCCTATTATTGAACTCAGTCACTTCATGTTTAGTGATTTCATTCAACAGAAGCCAATTATAAACTCACTCAAAATGGCACAACTAAATTTATTTTAGTAGATCTTAATATATTGCTACATCTGTATTTATAGCATACACTTGTTATGATTTAAACTACTAAGCCTTTGAAAATGAAATAATTCTTTATGCATAATTCCATTTGCTCTCATCATATCTACCATATATAACCAAGTATTCATATTTTCAAAAATATTATCTTTATGACCTTCAAAAATCATTATGAATATAATTTCACATTATCCAGGATATTTGCCTAAGACGTTTTATGGCAGTGTTGCTACCACAAATAGCAATCCTCAAAAACAGAACACCAGATGTCATTTCTTGTAATAGAATTTAATAAAAGTATTCCCTGGGAAAATTGGTAGAGAGATGAGTGATTGCTACAGGGTGAAAAAAGGAGATTGAAAAAGGATATGATGTCAGGCAAAGCTTAACAATGTGTCATGTTGGCACAATTCAGAAGAACCTCTCTGGGATCAGCACTGGTTGTATCTCAATTAAGTTTTGATAAGAGCAAAAGGCATTGGGATGCTATACCTGGTTTCTGCTGTGATAAATTGAATTCCTAGATCTGTGACTTTCTAAGTACCAAAAAAGTGGATCCTAGAAATATCTTACAAAAATATATGGGTGATTGCTGGTGGGAGTTTGATAAACTCAGCAAAGATATTTGGAATAAATGGGTGAGTACTGATGGGTCTGCTACGACTGGTTTTATGTAACCAAATTCCAGTCAACACTTAAATCTTGATCAATCATCACCCTTCCTAACTCAAATATTTCAAACTAATCGTTTTCTCTTGAGTCTAGGTAATCTTGCAATCTATTAATTTGTTTTTAATATGTTGATTATTAGTATAATGACATATTCAGTACGTTTTGGGAAATCTCTTTCATCTACCTGATATTAGAAATGATATTGGCACTACTGTGGTTAGTGCTATTACTACTTTAATTAGATGGCACATAGCAAACTAATAGTTTTAAGAAAATAGAGAATGGGTGTTATTTTATTTGATTATATTCTTCTGAAGCTTACTTAGAGTTTAGAAAAAAACTTCATTCAATTTAATTATAGTACTGCTATGATAATGTGTGCCAATGATTAGATAGTACATGCATGTTTTATTTCTTTTTTATTTTTTAATTCCAAATTGTCATATATGAAAGCAAAATGCACTATACTTCATATTACATATATAGAACACAATTTTTCATATCTCTGCTTGTATACAGTATATTCACACCATTTGTGTCTTCTTTATACATGTGCTAAGGATAGTGATGTCCATCTCATCCCACCATCTTTATTTTCACCCTTTCCCCTCTCTCCCCATCACTCAGTGAGGTTAGCCATCCCCAAAAAACCAAATGCTGAATGTTTTCTCTGCATGTTTTACTTCTTAAAATGGTGTATATGTCCATTGGTGGAATTAAAATAAAAATGTATATTTTATGCTAAAAAAAGTTAAAGCATCCAATTGTGTGTGCAGGGAGGAAAGAATATATAACCTTTACCTATCTATATAGAAATGTCCATATCAGTCTTCTTTTCTCTCTATGTATTTAAACATTATTTATTTAAACATTATTATAACCCGCTTGAATCAAACTGTGAAATATGATGTATTAAGAACTGTGTAAGGTTTTGAACGACCAACAATAAAAAAAATAAAAATAAATAAATAAATAAATGTTCATGCAATCTTTGACAATCTTTAATATTGAATATTTTATTGTTTTTCTTACTTTAATCTGTTCATTAGGAAAAATAAAACTAATCTCATAAAAATTTCCACTTGTATTTTTCATTATTTACTATCATGTTGTTATATAAGTTGATTCTTTTAAAGTTCACATAACCTTGTTGCATTCAATTTTCTTCAACTATTTTCTTCCTATTTTCTAAATATAATAAAATATTTTAGTTTCCATAGATTTTCTTCCTTTCTAGCTTTTAATTCATGTACATTCTTTCTAATTTACTCCCATGAATCTTCCTGAATCCTTAATTTTTATCTTTCATGTGTAATCTCCCAAACAGTACAGAAAACTACTTCGAGAAGAATTACTTATAGCCTGATTTTAAGATAATTTTATTATCTTTTTTTTTTTTTCTTCTTGAACTTGTTTGCAAAACGTAAACAGTACAGAAAAAGGTTTAGATATAAATAATTACTCTCCATGATGGCCTGGAATAGTCCCTTTAGTTTGACTAAACTGTAGTTGTACTCATTCCTCAGTATAGTTTCCTGATTTTTTTTCTAAGAAATTTAGTTTAGAAAACATGAAATTGTAGAAATTTCCCCTTCCCTTTTATCAGTATTAATCTTTTTTTTTTTTTCAGTCTCTTGCCTCAGCAATGTCTTTTCCTAGGATCTGGGAACTATCCTTTTAAAGCAAACATTCTCAAAAATAAATAAATGAATAAACAGGTAACATGTCAAAAAAAAGTGCAATCATTCCTATCACTCATTCCTATCACTCACAGCAAAATGGATGAACATGGATGATGCTGCAAGTACCATCACACGATATCCGTCATATAAAGTAGCTAAAAAAAAAAAAAATGGAGAATAGTGACTAGTAACTCCTGGAGGCTGGGAAAGGTTAGGCTGGTTGAGAATAAAGGGTGACAAGGTAACTGATACCAAAATACTGTTAGGTAAAAGGAAAAAGTTCTGGCGTTCTGCAGCATAGACTTAGCATAGACTCCAGTGCTTAAAACTTTCTGTAACTTCTGTTATAGTATAGTTGGGTTCAATCTCTTTCTACCATTTCAATAGTCTTCAGTAGTGTTTCTGACTTGTTTAACTCAGGCAGTGCAATTTCTCTTTGACATTACTTAGATATTTTTAAGGCAGAAGAAAAGCAATACACTGGCAATTTAGACAATCTTTATACATACACAAATATATTATATAGTCAATTTGGGTTCATAGATTTAATTTCTTAATAATTACTGAATTGTTTCTTATAGCCTATAAAGATCATCCATTGAACAACAGAAATCAGTTTTTTTAAATGTATTCATAGCATGTGCAAATTTATTCCAGAATATTTTTATCTTAGCCCAAAGAAACATCATATGTACCAACACTCACTCCAAATTCTCCCCCAATCAACCATTGGCAACCATCGATCTATAGATTTGTTTATTCTGCCATTTTATATTAATGAAAATATACAATACATGGTACTTTTTAACTGGTTTTTTTTCACTTGTTTTCAAGGTTTACCATTTTCTAACATGTATCAATACTAATTTATTTCTGAAAAATGCAACAGAATTTTTTAAAAAAAATTTTTGCTATATTCTAGTACATACTCCTTCCCTGTGCATTTTATTTTTTTAAAAAGAGAGAGAGAGGAAAGAAAGGAGAGAGAGAGAGAGAGAGAGAGAGAGAGAGAGAGAGAGAATTTTTTAATATTTTTTTTTCAGTTTTGGGTGGACACAACATCTTTATTTTATTTTTATGTGGTGCTGAGGATTGAACCCAGCGCCCCGCGCATGCCAGGAGAGCACATAACTGCTTGAGCCACATCCCCAGCCCCCCTGTGCATTTTAGAAACAAATATTTTCCGATCTATTCTGAAATGGAATATCACAAATATTTTAAGTTGTATATTAAATTAAGCGGGAGAAAACAAAGTTTGCCTGTGAGACAAAAGGAGACGAACATTTTATGGTATCAGAGATGTGACTGGTCAAGTTGAAGAAAAAGTGGCAACTCAACCTCTACCTATATTAATTCTATACACAAATACGTATTTTATTAGCCTGGAATATCTCTGGTGTATCTGAGCAATTAAGAATGATGGAAGAGTATACATCAGCAATATCTAGATATTCCAAAAATAATGTGGTTCTTTCATACTTGAAAATACTGGAAGGACATACAATACTGGAAGTAGCAGTCTAAACATACCATATAAATATTTTTCAAATTGAGAGAAATCAATATTTAGCAGCAAGAATGTTTCTATAATATTATAAACTTCTATGAATACTTATTCATCTTTGTAATTCATGCTTTTAGTAGAATTGGACAATTTTCAATATTCTATTCATTTTAAAGTAGTATTCTGTGCATAACAGCAATGATCAAAATATAGTACTGCATTTTTGGCAGAATTAGCCCTTCCTAATAAATAGAATAGGTTCCTGTGAATCAACATAGTACTGGAATACATTAAATTCTAAAAAAATTTTAAAATATATTTCAATTCTCCATTGTTTTGTGTTGTGATTTGCTGAGGCATAAACCCCTAGACTCTACATCATATCACAAAGCTTTGCCTGGAGTGAGTTTTTAGAATTTTCATGGCTCACTCACTGTTCCCCTAGTTCATTGCCACACAAACACAAAAATAGTTCGTTTTTATTTTCTTTTTCTTTTAAGAAAACTATACTTTATAAACCACTGGTGTTCCTTCTTTTTGCTTTTAGTTTCATTTTTCTTGTACGTAATGACAGAAAGTTTTTATTATCTGATAAGATTCAACTAAGAAGTCACATAAACCAATAAAACACACACATACACACACAAAACTACTTGCATTTCAGAATAGCATGTTCTAAAATGCAGCTCTAACAATTCAGCTAATGTTGTGAACATCTCATTGAAGCAGTAGCTGAAAATGGTATCACTTTGTATCACATCTTAGTAGCTTTTAGCAGCAAAAAAAGACGAATAAGTTTCAGAGTTGCTCTTCTATGATTTCTTTTTACACAGTGGAAGTGAAGAGCAAAATTCACATTCTTGAAAAGCTCATCCTGGGCTTCATACTCTCTCCCATGTTTTTTAATAGAAATGTAGGTGTTTCTCCTAGTCCTATCATGATTATTTTCTTATATACTCAGACTGTACACCTGGGCTCATGCTCACTCTCCTGCAGCCAGACTAAACTAATCATCTTGCCCAAGTGCCATGTTGGCTTTAATAAATATCCAAGGTTTTATAGTGTTTCCTACATACTGGGCATTCTTATGCATGTGTTTTAGTGCACAATTCTCAAAGCAAGTGTATGCAATAAGTCATTATTCTGATACTGCACTTAGGAAAGTCAAAGCACAGAAAGATTAAATAAATTTCCCATGCTCGCACAATTTCTATTTGGAGAAAATAGTATTCAAATCCAGGAAGTCTGTATCTATGTTAGATACTTTAGATTACTTCTGTAAGCTGCACAGCACTAAGACAAACATTTCATTTTCATTTCAAATTGTACATTTATTGCTGGAAACAATGCAGTTTTAAAATTCTTGATAATTTGGACTTTCATGGCCATGAAATAGATGAAAATATCTCATGAGATTTTCTTATCACTTAAACTTATCCCACATTTTAAGGTAAATTTGAATCATCCATCTTTGATGTTCACCATACTTATAAATGAGCTCACAGCAAGTTTTTTCCTCTCCTACCTTTATACACATTTCAACCTAGTTCATATTATATGATCATGTGGTCCATTACTTCATCCAATCTCTTGGTAAATACAGCAAATGAGATAAATGGATTTTTACATCAACCCTGTGGATAAATCTTGTTCCAGTTATCTCTTAACTGTATCTTTAATCAGAATTCTGAAAACCAGTGGTGGAAAAAATATATAGTAAATTAATTCTAATACAAAATAATATTTACATTTCTTTCAATAGATATATTTATGACTTAGGGCCTATAATATCCAGTTCCTTACTGGATGACCTAAAAACATCTAACAAGACAATATTTTAATTTTAGCTTTGCTTGTTCTGTAAACTTTAAAGCTAGAGCTCTGGTCAAAAGTCCAATAAACACGGGTCATTTGAAGTAAATCTAATTTCACCCCATTATAGTTTGTCATGTTTAATGAGAAAACATGACTTCTGGACCATTAGTGAAAAAGGTCTTTTTGGTCTTGATCTGATATCCTGTTTCTCTGTGATAGTTAATTTCATATGTCAAATTCACTGAGCTGTTGGATTCACAGATTCAAATATATTTCTGGATATGTCTTTGAGGGCATTAGTACATTTAGTACAACAACAAATTGCTCTCCAATGTAGAAGGAAATCATTCTACCCTTGGAATTATGGAACAGGAACATGGAACAAGAAGTAGAGGAAAGATGACTTCATAAACCCTGCCTCTTTTTTCTTGCCTAACTACTTGAGATAGGACATTTAATCTCATTTATTTTCCTTCTAAAGTCTTTGTTGTTGTTGTTGTTGTTGTTCCTTTCAGTTATATATGACAGTAGAGTCTATTTTGATATATTTATACAAGTATAGGATACATTTTATTCTAATTAGGATCCCTTGTGGATGTACATGATGTTGAGATTCCCTGTGATACATTCATACATTTATATAAGAAAGTTGTGTCAGATTCTTTACCTTGTCTTTTCTATTCCTACCCCCTCTCCCTTCCCTTTATTCCCCTTTGTCTAATTCACTGAACTTCTATTCTTCCCCTACCCCTTCCCTTGTTGTGGGTTAGCATCCACATATCAAAGAGAACATTCTACCTTTGCTTTTGGGGGGGGGGGTTCATTTATTTTGCTTATCATGATAGTTTCCAGATCCAGCCATTTACCAGTGAATGTCATAAAGTCATTCTTATTTATGGCTGTGTAATATTTCATTATGTATATATACCACAATTTCTTTATATATTCATCTGTTTATGGGCATCTAGATCGAATCAATAACATAAGTATTGTGAATTGTGCAGCTATAAACATTGATGTGGCTGTGTTATTATAGTATGCTGATTTTAATTCCTTTGCATATATAAGAAGTCGAATAACTGGGTAAAATGGTGGTTCATTCCTAGTTTTTTGAGAAATTACTCTTTTCCAGAATGGTTGTACTAATTTGCCATCTCAACAACAATATATGTGTGTAGCCTTTTCCCCATTTCCTCATCAACATTTATTGTTACTTGTATTCTTGATAATTACCATTCTGGTTGGAGTGAGGTGAAATCTTAGTTTTAACTTGCGTTGGTCTAATTGCTAGATATGTTGAACATTTTTATATATTTATTAACCATTCACATTTCTTCTTTTGAGAAGTGTCTGCCTAGTTCCTTTGCCCATTTATTAATTGGCTTATTTGATTTTTTTTTTTTTTTTGGTGTTAAGGTTTTTGAGTTCTTTGTATCTTCTGGAAATTAATGCCTTATCTGTGGTGTGAGTGGCAAAGATTTTGTCCCATTCTGTAAACGCTTCCTTCATGTTTTTGATTGTTTACTTTGCTTTGAAGAAGCTTCTCCTACATTCATACTTTCATTTGCAATATTGACTCTCTTTGGTCTCAGAGACACCTCTCTGTGTCATTCATATCTATATGTTTGAATGAAAAAAGAATTTCCATGTGTGTTGTCATGAGCATGTTGCCATGCGTGTGTGTGTGTGTGTGTGTGTGTGTGTGTGTGTGTTTTGCTGGCTAAGACTTTCAAGTCTCTGGTGATTGGTAGTAGTTATATTGAAAAATCATGGTTTATTCCTGGTTGATGTAAAAAAAACTAATTTATTAGATTAGTTTACTAGATTAGTTTTTTTAACAAGTCAAGTTTTTTTGGATGTTATTTCCCCCCATAATACTTCAATGTCACTTGGAGTTTTATTTGGGATGGATAATAGGTTTAACTTCCTTTTATCATCTATTGATAAAGGCATGTATTTATCAAATTTCTATTATTTTTATTTAAAATGTCACATCAATACTTATAGAAAAAAATAAATTCTTAGTTTGATATTTTGTTATGCTTATAATATTTTGGTAATGTACTACTTTATTTTTTTCTAATTTTATCACTTTATTAGTCCTGAAACAATATAAATATCATTTGAATTATAAATTCTTTTTAAGATTACATTGATCTCACCCTTACATCCTTTGCTTTTGATAAATATTTGTATGTAAACATCTAGCCTGCTTTCCAAAGTCTGTTTTAATTAGTATCTTCTACATTTCCACTGGGCTTAGGTCAAGTTAGGTAGTTTCTCATTTTCTAAGAAATCATGTATTATCTGTGATGAAGATTAAAGGAAGTAGTGGCTGTATACAGTTCATTTTAGCATTAAACACATTTTAAATAAAATGTTAAAAACCTTTGTTAACTAAAAACTTTTATATGCATTAGACTTCATATTTCTGGAAATTCTTATTAAATTTGCAGTCATAAATATGTTGCTATCCTGTTTTTCAAAGTGGACACAAATTCATATCACATACAACAAATTATGAGAAACCAATACTATTTATACTGTATACCTGTCAATTCAACACCGTGTTTTAACTCATTCTATATTGTTTTGTTGTTGTTATTGTTGTTGTTTTGAGCCAGGGATCGAACTCAGAAATACTTGAACACTGAGTCACATTCTCAGCCCAATTTTGCATTTTATTTAGAGACAGGGTCTCACTGATTTGCTTAGCGCCTACCGTTTGCTAAGGCAGGATTTGAACTTGAGATTCTCCTGAGTCTCTGGAGCTGCTGGGATTACAGGGATTGCCACCATGCTCAGTTTATATTATTTAAATACAGTTGTCATTACTGCTTTTTTGAGTTTTCTAGAATTATTTTTCATAAAAATTTTGGAACACTTAAAATAACAAAATTTAATGTGTAAATTATATCAAAATTTTCATAGACTTCTGCTGTTCTTTTATCTCTTTGATTTGGAGATTTTGTCTGTAATTCTTTTGTGTGTATGTTTTTTAATCACTCTCCTAGCATCACAATGATATTTTTAAAATTCGAATTAAAAACTTTTCAGTTGAGAGGAATTCTTCTAGTTATTGAAAAATCAGTTTCTCTCTATTGATTTTTTAAATATTCTGATTTGAAACTCATACTGCTCACCTTTATTCTATTTTATAGATTCTATAATTCTTTCATTTTCTATTAAGATTTACATCCTATTTTGTTCAGGTTCATGCTCTAGCATAATTGTTCTTGATCTTCCTGGTTGCTTGTTTGAGATACAGTGAACAAGCATACTTGACTTTGTTTTATGTATTGATTAAAAATTTTAAAAATGTTTTGGATTGAGACAAAAAATATTTTATTTAAATCTTCTTACAAAGTTATGTCTTCTCTACTTTATTTTGTTCCCTCTTCTTAAGGATTGATTAAATCTTAATCTCTGCGGGCTTTGACCTAAATGTTAGTTTTTTTTTTTTTCCCTGAACAATCCAGTTTTTAGATGGCTTTATTACAAGTTCCAGTTCTTCCCACTTAGCTTTTGGCATCATGGCCACTGTTACACTGGGATTCAGGAAGAAACTTACCTGTTCCATGATTTAACCTGACAGCTGACCCTCAGAAGTGACACATTTGGTTTAACTAATTTAAGTGATATCTGCTTTTATTCATGATGCCAGATTAATCAGGCAAAATTATTATTTTAGACTGAAGAATATCTGATGACCTAATCTTATATGATTCTGCCTCTTCTTCTTTATGGACTCTTCTCCATGAAGTCTTTGACACTGTTTTTTGGTTGCCAGTTCATCCATAGAGAATAAACTAAATTAGCCTGTGTGTGTTCAGATCAATACAGAATACTGTGTCCCATTCTCAATATGCTTCCTACAAGATCCAGAAGGACGTGGCTCAGGAATGAGCATATAATATAGAATAGGAAGTGAGTGAAAAAATCAGTACCTTCTCAAAAGCCCTCCCATGAAACTTTAGTCATTTATAATTTTTAGTTTCCTTTTGTACATTGTCATTTACTCAAGGCTTTTATTTTATTTTGTCTCAATAAGAATTATCTCCCTGTGTCTCTTACTATTCACTTTGAATTTCAAAAAAGCAGTATTAATATATAGTCTATTATTAAAAAGCAGTGCATTTATCTAAGTGTCAATATTAAACATCTAATTTTATATATGCTTAAATTCTTATGAAGACTTTATTGATATAAAAATACACGTTTATAGCAGGCACAGTGGCACATACCTGTAATCCTAGTGACTAGGAAGGCTGAAACAGGAGGATTGCAATATCAAAGTCAGCCTCAGCAACTTAGGCCCCAAGCAACTTAACAAGATCTTGTCTCAAAGAAAAAAAAAAGGAACCAAATTTTTGTTCTGTCAATTTTTTCAATTGTTTCTTTTGTTTCAGTTTCATTGATTTCAGCTCTGAAAAATCATTATTTCCTGTCTTCCACTGTTTTTGTTGTAGATTTGTACTCCTTTTTCTAGGGCTTTGAGATGTAATGTTAAGTCAATTATTTATTTACTTTTTCTTCTTTTAAGGGATGAACTCCATGCAATGAACTTTCCTCTTAGAACTGCCTTCATAGTGTCCCAGAGATTTCTATAAGTTGTATCTGTGTCCCCATACAGCAAACATGAACAAAAGACATGGAAATTTTCCATATGACCCCTAACTACTGCAGCTTTCCTCACTATCAACACCCTGCTCATGAATATAGCACTATCACCCAAAGTCCACAGTTAATATTGAGTTCACCCTAGGTGCTATATATTCTGTAGGTTTAGACAGATAAAAAATGATAAAAATGATAAAACATGGTAGTTTTATTGCCCTCAAAATTCTGAGTGCTCTGCCTCTTCATCCTTCCTTCTACTCCAACCTTTGAAAACACATGATCTCTTTACTGTCTCCATAGTTTTTTATTTCCTGAAATATCATATTGTTGGAATCTTATAGTGTAGCCTTTTTTGATTGGGTCTTTTTACAGAGGAAAATATATTTAAGGTTACTTCATGTCTTTTAGTGGCTTCACAGTGCATTTCTTTGTATCTCAGTGAATAATATTCACTTTCATAGATATATCACCATTTATTTTATATATTGATCTACTGAAGAACATCTTGGTTGCCTCCAACTTTTGGAAATTGTGAATAAACCTTCTGTAAACATATGTATGATTACTTTTGTGTGAGCATGACTTTCAATTAATTTAGTAAATATCAAGAATCATGATGGGTGGCTGAATTGTATGGAAAGAATATATTTAGTTTTGTATGAAACTGCCAAACTAACTTCCAAGGCTATGAACCATTTTGTATTGCCAATAGCAGTAAATGCAAGCTCTTTTTATTTTGTTCCACATTCTCTTCAGCATTTGGTGTTTTCATTAGTTTGAATATTTGCCACTGTAATCCATGTGTAATAGTATCACCTGGTTTAGTTTACAATTCTCTAATGACATATGATGTTGAATATCTTTCGTATTCTTATTTGCTATCTGTGTATCTTCTTTGATGAGATGTATATTCAGGTCTTTTGCCCATTTTAAAATCAAGTTCTTTGTGTTTATAATGTTAAATTTTAAGAGTTCTTATAGTTTGAAAAATGGGCTTTTATTAGATAAATTTTATCATACTTTAAAAAAAGGAAAAAAGGGCTGGGAATGTGGCTCAGTGGTTAAGTGACACTGGGTTTAATTCTTTGTCCAAAATAAATAAATAAAAATAAAAATACATGTTCATTTGGAAGGCTATGTTTAATGTGAATGCTGCTTGTTCTAATAAAACAAGTATTTCATATGTTAATCATGCAAATATTTTAATTTTTTTGGTACACATTTTGTTAAAGATTAAAAGAGAAAAATATATCTTTTAGTTTATCGAAATATGAAAATATGTTTTTTAATTACTTTAATATTGATCTTATTCTAAGTATAAATAAATTTTTATTAGACATATTTAATAATTTTCCATTGTAGTGTTTAAATAGAAATTTAAACTAGTTCTTTAGATTTGTTTTCATTTTTTCATATATTAGATACTTTATATTTTATGTCACCATCTTTCTAATTTTTAAGATATTCTCATGACTTGGAAAGGGTTACTCATTTTTAGGACCCATGATTATATTGAACCACAAAATCTAAATTAATATATAATAATCTCACAAACTCAAAGTTATCAGTTTAATTGCTCTGGTACTGTATAAAATATAATATTTGTGCTAGTTCTATGATTAGGAAGTAAAATCATTGGGAGTCCTCTCTGTCATCTGCATCAGATTCCAATTTAAATGTATTACTGCCACTAATGAACTATTTTATGTGGCTGCATTTATTTCTAATACACTGTTTTTTCAACCCCTTAATAAAAAAGGTCAAATTTTATTTTATTCTTTCATGGCAGAACATTAAATTCTCTTTATTCACATAGGGATATTTATTTCTTGGTAAATACTTCAGAAAAATTAATGCTAATGTATCTGTCTTTGGGATTTGAACATTTAAGCATAATTGTGACATTTTAATGGTAGAACTCTTGAAGAAAATTTCTTTATTGTACTCTATTACATTCAGTCTTACTTGACAAGATGGTCATGTCATGAAACTGTCCAGTTTATTGAACTTAAGTATTCTTTCTTTCTTCTGCTGAAAAGTACATATGTTTCATTTATTAACTTTGTTTCTTGAGTTTAGTGAAAACATATTACCTCACCAGAGGAAAAAAAATTTTCTTTCATCCAAAATTTCAACATTGACAGGGATATTTTTCAAGCAAAAATCCCTTAAGGTAGAATAAACTCTGGAAAACTCATTATAAGATAAAAATCTTATATCCAATTGAAAAATTTATTTCCTGAAGCTTGAAATGGCTCTATAAACACATGTACAGTTACTATATAGAAATAGAGATGGTCTGTAGATATTCTTCACTTAGACATAAAGAGGTTCTGAATTAAAGGAATTTTCACATACAGGATTTAGTATCTGAAAAGGTTCCAAGGTTCAGTAATGGTACATATTTACAAATGTTGGGGGGAAATTCAGCAGAGTGTTTAAAACTTCTTCAAAAGAGTGGTAAATCATTGACAGTGTACTAAATTGATAAATTTGTGTGCAGAATTCCATTCATAGCAAGCCACTATGGGTTGGCTACATTTTGCCTCAACCAGAGGCTACTGGCAATGACCTAATGGTATGGTCAGATTCTAGGTCATCTATAATAGGACTATTTTAAACACTATCATATGGCATGTATCCTTATGAAAGAAAATGCAATGACCATATTACAAAGTGTTTAATGTCACACATGCAATTACTGTGAAACTAGACTATCAGAGAATAATGTCTGGGATATACCCATTGTAAAGTAATTATATTGTACATTGTATTATATTGACAAACCAGGGTCAAGTTTAAACTCACTATGGATATAAAGTAACATGAAATTATTGAATACTCAGAAAAAAATTATTTATACACAAAGAGTATCTAATGATACTCACAATGTTTTACCTTTTGCCATATACATGTGTATGTACCTGAAGGTGAGTTGTGCCATATAATTCTAGGCCAACTTACAATTTATTCAGCCTCTACCATTTCTATGATGAGATGGTTTCAATATAATAAAGTTCAGCTGGTAGATAGCATTGAAGGCATGAATGACAATCCCTGTCACATGAGCTACATGTGCTATAAACAGAATTGATGCAATATAAAAATTGAACTCTCTTCCTACTATTACCATACCCAATAAAATATTTTCTAGCTAATCATGCTAATTACAGCAAATGTGGTAGCCACCTAAAGTCCACAAATGGCTAACCTATAAGCTTTTCAACAAAACCCATAAAAGATAAACAATCTTACTGTGCAAGTGCTTCACTACCTAGTAGAACTCATCAACACATAGAATTTAAGAATGGAAAATAATAAAGTGATAAAATAGAATTGACAACATTAAATTCAGCATTTATACACTGAAAATTTTCTCTTTTTCTTTCCCACCCTGATGCTGGCTACAACTGGGGTACTAGCAAGGATAACTGATGTATTCAAATTTGTAATCTTCAATTTTCCCCACAATCATATCTCATAAACATTAAAGGATAAATTTTTTTATCGACACCAATGAATCAATCCTGTTATATACCCCATTCACAGTAGAAGATGTCATCATGGCTCTTTGACAGTACAACAGACTCCTCTTTTTAAAAATTACCTCCCTATTTTCAGAGGTCATCTTGAATGAGGGAAATAATTTTATTTCTAAAGTTAAAGCTTATCCTCCAAGAACATGATAATCTATCTCCTCCTGGAAGTCGGTAACAGATTTGGTAAGATGGAGCACACTTCTGGTCTTGACCATAAATATACAAACAGGCAGCCCCAAATAACCTCCTATAATTTTTCCATCTGTAGCAGAGAATGCTAACATTCTACTGGATATGCATTCATTAGGTGAAAGTAGTAGTGAAGAATCTTATAATCACCCCAGCCTCTGAATTGGGCTCATGAACTGATGTCATCTTGTAAGTAGTTTTCATTACTTCTGTCAGAACTGAATATGCTCAACATAATGCACAAGTTTAACAGCATTATTGATGTTATCTGATCTAGGATGAGCACAAGTGTAGAAATATCTTAAGTCTTTATTGGCAGCACTCTATCTTTTGTTTATATCAAATGTCCTCATTCTTTCAAAAACCATTAAATTCAGTGTTTGCCACGGAGCTATATCCTTTTTTTTTCTTTTTGAGATATTGTGTTGCTAAATTGCTGAGGCTGACCTTGAACCTGCAATTCTCCTGTTTTAGCTAACCAATTCGCAGGACTACAGGCATGTACCATGACGCCCAGATTAGTTTGCTTACTTCAAATAGAATCTACAACCTCTCCCCCTCTTTAGAAAGGATTCCCACTGAAAACTTTTAGACTTTTACTCTTATTTGAAGCTATTCTATTTAGAAAAATAAATCATTCATTGTTATCAACAAATGCTAGATTCCTTCCAAGTCCACATAATACATATCTCTGAGGAGAATTTCCAGAGTTTGCAGATCAGAAGAACTGAAATGAGATAAATATCAGTGAATACCCATGTTACCCTTGAAAACCCTCATTATTTCCTTCAAGGAGTCCGGTAATAAGAAAATTTAGCATTGCCCTCAAGTATTCAAATGAAACTTCTAGATACCCATCTCATCAGAAGAATTTCTACAAAAACAAATGGTCCTCACTTCAAGAAGAGCAAACCTTCATTCCATGTCTTGTGAATTTACCAGTGTCAAGTATACATCAGAAAAAAAAATGTGTTGGTCAAGCAAAGTTAATAAAACAAAGGAAAATACTCCCTTCATAGCATTTTAGTATTCCATCAAAATAGAGAAACTAGAAAGGGCTTTTCAGGACTGGAATGAATGATTTTCAAGAAAGGCATCAGTTTTATATTTTTTGCTATTCTCTAATTGTAATTTTCTGGGTTTACAGCCTTCATTTCCAGATGCAAATTTATGGGGCTAAACAAAGCAATATAAGTGATGTTCACTTGCCACAAATGAAGTTAAGCCAGTATTATGGTTTAGCTGTGGTGTCCCTGAAAAGCTCAAGTGTGAGACAATGCAAGATTCACAGGAGAAATGATTGGGTTGTAAGAGTCTTGACCCAATCAGAGATTTAATCACCTAATAGGAATTAACTGAGTGGTAACTGAAGTGGTAGGGTGTGGCTGGAGGAGGGGGGGAATTGGGGCGTGGCTTTGGGTACATATTTGTATCTGGAGCTTGGAGTCTCTCTCTCTCCTGGTCATCATAATGTGAGCTGCTTCCCTCCACCGTGTTCTCCCACCATGATGTGCAGGCTCACCTCGAGCCCTGAGGAATGGAACCAGCCTTGGATTAAGACCTCTGAAACTGTAAACCCTCAAATAAACTTCCCTCCTCTAAGTTGTTCTGGTCAGATCCTTTAGTTACAGCAGCAAAAAAAGCTGATTAAAACAGTCAGTCTTAGTTCCTTCTTCTACAATATGAAGACTTTACTCAAAGTCTTTATTTGATCATTTTTCTCTTGCACAAAATGTATGAATTTTTTTTACCATATTAAAATATAATTGCCATAACTCTTTTCATCAAAGAGTTGACACATAGGCTTCCCTAAGGATATTTCTTTAGGCTAACCAGACCTTACTTTTTCCTGAATTCTCCTACAGGTTATGTTAATGATGGAGTACACATAGATAGCTGATAAAGTGGTTGCAAAGGTGTGTTCACAAAATTTTAATAATGTGAATATGATGTGATTGGGATAATATTTTAATAATGTGAAAATTGAGGGTGTAAGAAAACTGAGGAACTGGTTTTTAGACACCTACTTTTCATGATGCATTTTTACCAACATTGGAAACTGAGATAAAAAAATAGAAATAGAAGATTAGTTTCTTAGCAGAATACTATCTTCTATTCATGCAAAAGCACCAAAAATATAGAACAGCAGCAGAAGAAATAGGGAACCAATATGTTATCTCAGCAGATTGTCCATAAGTTACATTTTTCTACTAGCATTTAATGTGGAACATCAGCAGCTTTTTAAGTATCCTGTAATAACTGCCAAAAAATGAGCAAAACTAAAGATAAAACAAATCAAAAACAACAAGAAAAAGTACCAGTTTAAAGTTAGGATGAAAGTTTATCGTATTATGGTGGACAATAAAGAAAAGAAAACATCACATTTTATTTATCACAACATCTTGGCTTCTAGGGATGATTTGTGGAGCACAAATGCCCACTCCTGTGTCCATACACAACCTCGGTTGCCCAATCAATCAGTTGATCATAAACTGGTGATGCTGCTGCTTTGTAGCAGAGAAAAAATTGCTAATTTGGCAATTATGCTACTGCAAAGCAGCTGTGATCACAACCTCCTGAGCACTGAAAATACTTCCTTCCAGACTTGTGTAAAACTTTCATGTGGAAAACTTTTTAAAAAGCTAAATATGCATATTTCATAATTTACTGGGATACATTTTGCATCACACTGTTATATTCTGCAAATCAGCAAGAATAAATATCATATCCTGGGACTTTTCCCCTCATAAACCATGTTACAACAGTCAAGTACACAATATACCTTTTTATAATCAATACAGTTCATTTGAGCCTAAGTGGAAATCCTGGAGAGAAAAGGGAACAAAGTAAGAGCAGAGTTAATTGCAGACATCCATAAATGTCATCTCGCCATCCCCACAGATTTTAAACATTTTATTTTAATTCCATAGAATATTCATATTCTCAGTGAAGTTACAAAAATCCCCTAGTTTTATTTTTAACGTAGAGCATTAAAATATTGTTTATATTTGAAATATAGCTCAAGGATATTAAAAATATTGATGCAATATTATAGTTTGGGGAAACTAATTTTGGAAATAACTACTACTTATATAAATTGCCATGTGGGGAAAAACTAAGCTTAATTATAGTCAATGATAAGCAAGGACACTTATCTAAATTTTAAAGTTGAGATGTTAGTAAAAATAGTGTGGTCTTCAAAAGGATTCACTCTGCTGATTAATTGAACCATATGATTTTTTAAAATACTTCTTTAGCTTTAAAAATGTTTTCCTACATAAAAACTATAGATACATTTAAAAAACATCTATAAGTGGGTTACATCTACTTTTGCATTTTTCCTGCCTCATACTACCATGAAAATAAGAAAGCCAAGTTTATCTGTATTAATAGTTGCAGCAAGGTGAATATTGAGAAAGAAAGGTCTCAGCATCAAAGTGATTGAGAATGTCAGCTGACCTCTTTTCAGAAGACCATGCATTGGGGAGTCTCTGTAAACCTATTAAGCATCAGAAAACATGATTAAGTTAAAGGATGCAAAGACTTTAAGGTGTTGCAAATGTTTAAATCACTAAATGAGCTGCCTAATGATGGCCATTTTCTAAAAACTCAGTCCAGACTCAAACAGAATCTTCTCAATTTTCCCTTTATCCTTAGTATTTATCATATACACAGACAATCATGAATAAAAACAACTCAGAAAAACTTCCTATAATATAAGTTCCAGATACATCACAAAAGCAGGACATAAATGTATCCAATCTATGCCATGTAAGTGTCCAGTGTTCTGTACCTGAATGTATTCTAAGGTCCTCTCCCCACCACTACCCTAGTCATATGGTACACAAGACACATTATTCATCATAGGAGTCTTTAAAGGCATGGATACTGCCATTTAGACCTAGAAAAAAATTCAGAGATGAAACTCTCATTGAAGTAACTTAAATAACTTTCTTTTTGTGTATTTTCTTCAAAAAACTGTATATGCCTTTTTTAAAAATAAAAATTGTATTTTTTTAGATATACATGACAGTAAAATGTACTTTGGTATATTATATATACGTGAAACATAATTTATTTTAATTAAGATCCTATTTTAATGGTTGTATATGGTGAGGAGTAAACCAGGTTTTGTATTCAAATACAAGGCTATGAGAGTTATATGAGGTTTATTCTACTTTTTTTCCTATTGCCATACCCTTGCCCTTCCCTTCATTCACCTTTATCTAATCCAATGAACTTCTGTTCTCCTTCACCCACCCTTATTATGTGTTAGCACACACATATCAGAGAAAACATTTGGTCTTTTTTTTTGGGGGGGGGGGTGACTGGCTTTTTTCCATTAATGTGATATTCTCCAGTTTCATCCACTTACTAGCAAATTTAATAATCTCATTCTTCATTATGGCTGATAATATTTCATTGTGTATATATACTACATTTTCTTTATCCATTAATCTGTTAAAGATACCTAGGTTGGTTCCATAGCTTGATTTTTGTGAATTCAGCTGCTATAAACATTGATGTGGCTGCATCACTGTAGTATGCTGACCTTTCATGCAATCAAGCATCATGCAGTTATCCAGGATTACGTCCCTTCATTGCAGCATCTTCCACCTGCATTCTGAATCTATAATTGCAGTCCTCTCTGTATAGTAGATATGTACAATTCCTCTATATATTGAAAAGAATCCCCATGTAAAAACTCTTCTACTTACTTATTATTTATTTTATTCAAATTTATTCAAATTTTTAAATGGCCATTTATTTATGGTGAATAAATTATTTCACTTTTAAAAAATAATTCTGCCTGGAACAAAACTCAATTCTTACATTTCTTTCTAGTACCAGTTCTTGTTCCTTATTCAGTAGCCTGTACTTTAGTGACATCCATACATAGTACTTCAATTTAGAGACTCTTAATTTAATCTCCAGACTGTCTACTATGTACTCAGTGTATTTCAAACATAACACATTCAAAATTCAACTCATCTTCTCTCAACCTTTATCATTTAATATTCTTCTACACCCTTCATAATCATATGTGGGATTCCCAATGAAAAAATTATTTTGACCAGAAAAATACAGTTTTGTTTTTCCATAAAAGCTGTTATTATTACCTTTTTGATGAAATATTAGAATTTTCTAGTTTCCATGAAAAACTAATTCATCTTTATGTATATAATAGGTACTAATTTTAGACATTTATTTTTGACACAAATCACTGCAATTTTCATTCAACTAACTTCTTCTTTGACTTTTTGAACTTTATCCCTCACCAAGTCCATTAAAGAAATAGTTGAAATTATAGTCTTAACATGCTTTATTTACTCCCCATCAACTACAGAATATGTGCAATTTTCTTTATGCTAATGGATAAGGTCCTCCATTTCATGTCTCTTTCCAACTAAGAGCACCAGATCTAGAAATTTTCGTCTTCATGTTCTACACTACAGCAATGAGGAAAACTGGCCTTGTTATTTTCAACATGGAGCCTCAACTCACCCAGGCTTTCTCTGTTAAACATCTCTCTCTCCCCACCCTTCTCTCTGTTTGTTTTATTCTCTTTATTATCCAATTTTCAATTCCTTTAAGTTTCCTGATGTTAATTCTATTGTTTTATTGCAGATTGATAGGGTCTTATTTTGGTACTTTCACTGTACCTATTTGTATATGTATATGGAAATTAGATTTTAATTAAATGTTTACCTAAATTTTAATTTAAATTGTCCCTCTCTCTGTGTTATAAGCTACTTTCAGAAATCTATGAGACCCACCAGTGTTGTGATTTTTTCTTCTTCAGAGGGCATACAAAATATAATATTCAGTCTTTAGCTTTGGAAAGCATCTTTTAATTTCACTGGACACTTCTTTATAAGTTTCTTGATGATTCAGGTTCTCTGAAATGTCATAGCATTTATATATCACATATTTGAGAGCAAGAATGCTAGATAACACTTTCTAAACTTGCTAGTCAGTGTATCATCAAAATATTGAACCTATTTCATATTTTTCAGGATGTACAGATAATCCAAATACTCAAGGCCGATATTTGGAAAGAATAGAATAACCCTTAAATAAAGCAGTATATGTAGGCTTAGGGGTAGAGCTTAGTGGTAAACTACATATTTGGCATATATGAGATCCTGGGTTCAATTCCCAGCATAAATAATTAAAATAAAGGAAGAAAAGGAAGAAGGAAAGGAAAAAGGAAGGAAGGGAGAAAGAAAGAGAAATCACAAATATACATTTCCTAAACGATATAAAAGTGAACTATTTATGTTTTCAGTTAGAAAGCAAACTAAAATATTTTTTTAAATTAATGAGTATATACATGTATCTGAGGTCAAATAATAAGGTCTAACAAAGTTACCTCATCCAGTATGACAGCTAAGATTACTCTTACTATTTTGTTGATCTGGACTCACTTTATGATTGCCTATTAAATTTCTTTAGGTTTTGTAAGTCAGACTAGAGAGGCAAACGATGATAGGGATCACTGTATCTTATTGGATTTTTAGAATCTTAAAAATGATACTAATCTTTATATTTCTCTGGGATGCAGTGTGTGTGTGTGTGTGTGTGTGTGTGTGTGTGTGTGTGTGTGTTTTAATTAATATCTGGAGTATGTGTGGAAGACAGATTCAGGAGCTTCCACATGTTCTTTCCTATTATGATTACTTACATTACAGGTCAGGGACCACATGGGGGAGTTGTGTGAATAACCAAACATGTCATCTCCAAATCTGTGTTTATAATCCAGGGAAAGGTTTACTATTTGTAGTAGCTTTCAGCCAAGAACTCATTTATCACTATGTTGCCAGATAACCCCATTCTAACAGTGTGAGTGGGGCATATGATGTTTTGTGTCTCTAGATATCAAGATCACATTTGGCATCCTAAAGTCCTTAAAATCTGAGTACTTCCCTCCATTTTATGTAAAATTAACCACATAAATGATTTGGTATTTAGTTATCTCTAACTATATAAGAGACTTCTTTAAAACCCAGTTGACAAAACAAAAATCAACATTTGTAACCTCCACATTTGTTTGCATTCATAGTGCATTTATCTACCAAAGTAGCCCATTTTACAACAGAAATTATAGAATTCATAATTTGTCAATTTAAAAGGGAAGTAAAACATAAAAGAGTTCAGGAGTGTCTTAGTTGAATAGTTACTGCTCAGAGTTGCTTATTAGATTGAATTTGATGTCTCTCAATACAAGGGAATTAACAGTCTGCTTTAATTCCTAAGAAAATGCTAGCATCCTTACCCTAACAACAATGATATAAATACCAAAGAGAACACATTTGACCTTTGACTTTCTGTGTCTGGCTTACTTCATTTAGCATGATGGTCCCCCAGTTGCATTAATTTCCTGGCAAATGCCATAATTTCATTCTTCTTTAGGGCTAAGTGAAACCCCTTTGTGTGTACATGCCACATTTTTTTATTCATTCATCTGTTAATGGGTATCTGGATTGGTTCTATAACTTAGATAATGTGACTTGCACTGCTTTAGACATTAATGTGAGTGCATCCCTATTGCATACTGATTTTAGATCCTTTAGATATATACAGAAGAGTAAGATAGCTGAGTCATAGGTGGTTGCATTCCTTATTATTTTTAGGAATCTCCATACTGCTTTCCAGAGCAGTTGCAATAATTTCATTTCTGATGAAAATGTAAATGCACCTTCCCACACACATCCTTGCCAACATATATTGTTATCTGTTTTCCTGATAACTAATTATATGCAGAAAGCTAGACCAAACTAGAAAAGAAGAAAGAAAGAAAGAAAGAGAAAAAGAGAGAAAGAGAGAGAGAGAGAGAGAGAGAGAGAGAGAAAGAAAGAAAGAAAGAAAGAAAGAAAGAAAGAAAGAAAGAAAGAAAGAAAGAAAGAAAGAAAGAAAGAAAGAGTGAGTGGGGGCAGGGTCCTAAAAATAGCAGAGAGATCAGTAGAGTATAGGAAGGGGATTGAGGTGGAGGGAACAGGGATGAGAAAAAGGAAGAATGATAGAATGGATCTGACCTAACTTTTATAAGTACATATATGAATATACCACAATGAATCTCACCTTTGTATATATCCACAAAGCAAAGCACTTATTAAAAAAAAACTATAAATAAATAAAGGAAACATCTGTAGAGTCAAAACAAAAAAAAGCAACAGGAAGAGAAAGAGGAAGGTGGGTAGGGAAAAGAAAAATACTAAGGACTGATTTATAGCAAAGTATATTTCATGCTTGTATAATTATGTCAAAATGAACCCTAATATTATGTATAAGTAAAATTGACTAATAAAATTTAAAAAAATAAAAGACAGACAGGTGGTTCTGTTTATGAGCTAGTTTTGAAAACAATGCCCCTCATTTCTACTTATTCTATTCATTAGAATTTACCCACTTCCTTTGAATCATATTGAAGCATAATAATTAGTTCCATTTTTGAAGAATACCAAAATACAGTGAATGTGTTTTAAAATCCCATTATTTCTTTTATTGACTACAAATTATTTGTTTCCCCTATCAAAAATGCACTCATTCTCAATATTCCCTTAAGTGCTTTTTGCATTCTTTTTCAAAAATTTAATTTTTATTGGTGTGTTTTAATTATATATAATAATGAAATTCATTTTGCTATGTTCATATGTTATGTACATAACATAATTTTATCAATCTCATTCCTTAGTACCTTCTCTTTCTGTCCCTTCCTCCCTCCCCTACTCTGCTTTCTCTACTGTATTGATCTCTCTCCTAGTATTACTCTTTTAGTTAATCCATTATAATTGCATATATTAGCTGAATTCATTATAGTATATTCACTCATGAACATAGCATAATTTGGTGGATTTTGTTCTCCAGTATTGGCCCAATCCCTCCCATCTTCCTCCCTCTCGATGTATCCCCTTCCTCTATTAGTTTCACTTCTATTTTCATGGTATCCTTTCTTTTTTTCTCATTTCTTCCTTTACTCACTAATACTGGCTTCCACATATAAAAGACAATATTGAAACTTTAACTAACCCTGGCTTATTTCATTTAGTATGATGTTCTCCAATTCCATCCATTTGTCTACAAATTATATAATTCATTCTTGTTTGTGGCTGAATGAAACTCCATTGTGAGTAATATTCCATTGTGTATATATGTCACTTTTTTTTAAATTTGTTCATCTATTGAAGGCAGGCATCTAGGTTGGTTCCGTAGTTTAGCTATTGTGAATTGTGCTGCTATAAACATTGACTTGGCTCTGTCCCTGTAGTATGCTATTTTTAAGTCCTTTGGGTGTAGAAGGAGGAGAGAGATAGCTGGACCAAATGGTGGTTCCATTCCCAGATTTCTAAGGAATCTCCATAGTGCTTTCCATATTGGCTGCACCAATTTGCAGCCCTACTAACAGTGTATGAGTGTACCTTTCCCCCCACATCCTAGCAAAAACTTATTGTTGTTTATATTCATAATAGCTGACATTCTGTCTGGACTCAGCAATAAAAGAGAATAAAACCATGGATTTTGCAGGTAAATGGACAAAGTTAAAGAAGATAATGTTAAGTGAAGTTAGCCAATCCCAATAAACCAAATGCTGAATGTTTTCTCTGATTTAAGGAGGCTGATCCATAGTGGGGTAGGGAGGGGAGCAAAGGAGGAATAGTCAAATCTAGATAAGGCAGAGGGGTGGAAGGGGAAGGAAGGGTGTATGATGTTAGTAATGATGGTGGCATGTAATGGACATTACTATCCAAATTACATGTATAAAGATACAAATTGGTGTGAATATACTTTTTATACAACCAGAAATATGAAAAATTGTGCCCTATTTGTGTAATAAGAAATATAATACATTCTGTTGTCATATATAAAAATAAATAAATAAATAAACTTCATTTTATATATATACCCATGTATTTTTTAATCATTCATGTGGTGATAGCTTCCTAGGCAGGTTCCATTTTGGCTATTATGAATTGCATGTCGATAAACATTGGTATGCATGTATCACTGTTGGATTGGAAGAGTTGGGTCATATGGTGGTTCTATTCCTAATCTTATGTGATATCTACATGTTCCATCTACTTTCTAAGAATTTTTTTTTTAGTTTAACTTAACTTTTTCATTTTATTAGCATATTAGTAGGTCAGTTTTGTAAAGCACATGTTTAAAGTCCAGCATTCTGCTATGTAAATCAGGTGCAACTTTAAGATAAAGCAATTTGACAATAATTTCTCAAGTATAGATCCTTGAGTATAATTCCTCTTAATAGAATGGCATGTGATCTACAAGAAAATAGTTATCTCTCTTTCTAAACCTACATAAAATGATGGTACATAAGATAACTGCTATTGACATCTCCACCCCAAATAAAGACAGTAGCATAAAGAAGTTTACATGAATCTTGAAGTGTATCCTGGCACAAATGATTTTTTGATTAGGACAAAAGGCCTTCAGAGTGTTCCCCCCCCATGGCCTTTGACTTTATTCTCTGATCCCTTTATTCTACCCTCTATATTTTCCAAAGCCATTAAATTTCACCCTTGTATTTCTCAGTATGTTTTCCACAAAAAGTTAGAGGTTTAAATGTCTTGTTTTGGGTTTGTTTATTTTTCTTCTCCACATATTTGCTGTATCTTTTCTTCCTGCCATTGAATTTTTAAGTGACTAGAATTTCTGCCTATATTATTACCCTAAAATATCTTAGTATCCTGTGACTCTTACTTGGGTTCACTAATTTAACTAAATCTACAGGTACAAATTTCTTAAATATTGTTAAGGTCTTTAAACAAGTAAAAAATAACACCTGGTATTTTGCCAGGGAAATGTTAAAGTTCGTAAACAAGTCTGGATGGTGCCTGGCAAAATGCCAGAGGGAGTGGTTTGAGAAGTAACAAAAGCGAGCCATTAAGTGTGGAGATTCCTTATTGGTTGACTGATGTATCTAGTTTATGCTAATTAGATAAGCTGTGCAAAATGTATAAATAGCTCTGTTGTCCTACAACAAACGGCTTCCATTCCTGCTGTATCAATCGACAGAAGTTAATTCGTCACCCCCCAGCTATTCTGCTGCAGCTGGACTGGGGCAAAATATGTCTCTTTATCTCTTGAAATTTAATAAAGGCTGTCAACATGCATATCCTTAAAGATATCCTTAAATGAGAGTATCATATTTTTCACTAGTCCCTCCTCTAATTTAATGCCTTACAATTACTTTTTCTCATGTGTCTTAGGAATGTATTTCTCTGTCACACTCTTAGCTTTAACTTTACACCATATTTTTATGACATTGTCCTGCATTTAGCCTTCATCTGAAAATGACTTCTTAATTGTTGCATTATTGACATCCTGGAGAGGCTTCAAATTCTCACTCCACACAGTTCCCTTAAGCAAGGCCTAAAGATAGTTAGTTACATGAGTGATCTTTAAGTAAACAAGTCATCAAAGGGGAAAAATGCCTAAGCTAGTTTTTCATTCATTACAGTTGGTCCTTTGAGGATGCAAGCAACCTAGAGATGGTAGCAACATTGAAACCTCCAACAGAGTAGTTTTGAAAAACTGAAGTGAGTAAAATAAATTATTTTCATGAACAGACATTCAGGCAGTGAATTTAATTGTGCAGTTTCTATTGAAGGACAAATGAACTAAGGTTAGATTAGCAGGCAGTGAAATCTGGAACATTGGCATATATTATAGTCAACACAGAGTACTAAATCTTTGTATAATATTTTAACACTCACTAGATAGTATAAGTCATTTTGAAAAGGTGCTATTGACTCAAAATATTCAAAGAGCTTTACAGACTAAATTGGACCATTTTTATAGATGTAGACTTTTTTGTTACATCTTTAAACACTTATTCTAGATATAAGTTTATCTTTATTTTCCACAATGTATCATCCAGCATCACTCTCTTGAGGTATATGATTATTTTATATTCTCTTTTTGAGCTGGAGTTTCCTAGTATAATGTTGAAGACCAAGTAAACCACTTTACTGCCAAGGTACGAAAATAAGCACATGAACACAGGTTTCAGGTTGTATCACATACCACACCAGCCAGAAGCAGCCATGTAATACAGCAGTGGGAAAACTTGTTGAAGGCACAGGAGACACACTAGCTCAGAATAAACAATACATGAACACAGAGTGTCATTCTCTAGAAAAACAATAATAATATTTACACATGCATTCAAGTTAGTAATATATTTGATTCCATGACCCTAGTAAGAAGACTGACTCTGAAAAACAAAGAATAATAACAGGGAGATAGATACATGAGTTCACTCTCTGAATGAGACAAGTGGGTGTTTCCTGTTATTGCAATTGTGGGCTCTAAATTTAGAGTTGGAACTTCTCATTCTGAGAAGGAGTAGACTACCACCATTGTAGAGAACAACAAGTGAGCTTTAAGCTGAGGCTATCACCTGTCCATTTTGTATTCCTTTCGGACAGGACATAGATCACAAGAGTCATTATCTTGGGAGACCTGATCTGCTGTGCTAAGCAGGAGGAATTACAGATGCTCTTACATGTCAGAAGAAATATGTGGGGAACTATGGTGATAAATATGGGTTCTCTCTGTGGAAAGAAGCTTATAGAAAATCTTTCATAAATGGGAATGGTTTTCAAGAACTAGAAATATCAATAATAAGACAAGCAATAAGTGTTGGCGAGGATGTGGGGAAAAAGGTACACTCATACATTGCTGGTGGGATTGCAAATTGATGCAGCAAATTGGAAAGCAGTGTGGAGATTCCTTGGAAATCTGGGAATGGAACCACCATTTGGTCCAGCTATCCCTCTCCTTGGTCTATACCCAAAGGACTTAAAAACAGCATACTATAGGGACATAGCCACATCAATGTTTATAGCAGCACAATTCACAATAGGTAAACTGTGGAGCCAACCTAGATGCTCTTCAGTGGATGAACAGATGAAAAAAAAATGTGGCATATATACACAATGGAATTTTACTCAGCAATAAAAGAGAATAAAATCATGGCATTTTCAGGTAAATGGATGGCATTGGAGAAGATAATGCTAAGTTAGCCAATCCCCCCAAAAAACAAATGCTCTGATGTAAGGAGGCTGATTCATAGTGAGGTAGAGAGGAGGAGCATGGGAGAAATAGATGAATTTTAGATGGGAAAGAGGACTTGGAGGGAAATGGAGGGGTCAGGGGATTAACAAGGATGGTGGAATGTGATGGACATCATTATCCAAATTACAGGAATGAAGACACAAATTGGTGTCACCATACCTTATAAACAACCAGAGATATGAAAAGTTGTACTGTATATGTATAATAAGAATTGTAATGCATTCTGCTGTCATTTATTTTTTTAAAAAATCAATAAAAATAATTTAAATAACATCATAAATAAGCTACAAAGAATAATGACAGTAGAAGCAAAATGTGAAAAGTTTCTGGTATACATAGAATAGGAATGAGATAATCAGTATGTGCTGCTGTCTCAAGGCCAACTGCAAGGACAGGGACCAGAGTACAACTAATTAGCCTCCATTTTCAAAATCCTCCCTCTGGAATGGAGGCCACTACAATCCCAGGAGTGCTTCTCCCCTGAATCATGTCAATGAAGAGATCTCCTCATCACAAATAGCAGTCTGGATCAAGTATTGCAATGTCATTCAAATTTTCCATATCCAAGTTACTAGCTGCTCAGATGGTCCCTTAAAGTACTTGGTTTTTTCTTGAGAATTATAAATTCTTCAACATTTATTGAAGAATTTATAATTCTCAAGAGACTTAAATTGTATGTCACACACACATACATATATATTAGAAAATGT
The DNA here is from genome assembly GCF_052094955.1 of Ictidomys tridecemlineatus. Lineage (NCBI taxonomy): Eukaryota > Metazoa > Chordata > Mammalia > Rodentia > Sciuridae > Ictidomys > Ictidomys tridecemlineatus. The sequence continues at coordinate 141,644,123 of NC_135482.1, forward strand.
GAAATAAAAAAGAAAATATGAAATAAAGTTTAGTCCTAAATACTTAAATATTATAATGCTCAATAATTTAAAAACACATAAATATGTTTTTGCTTATATGAATATTAAAATAATTATAAAATCTTAGAGCTTTCAGTTATTTAACAAATTATTTCATTGCTAAGAGGAATGGCATATTATCATTTAAGGAATGAGAAATGGAAAATTAAAACTGAATACATTGACTATTGCTTTTCAGATAGAAAATAGCCTATTTATTCTAATATGCAGTGTGTTAATACCACCCAAATTGTAGGATCATGATTATTTATAGAATCATTTTGAATAAAGTGAATAAAGTCCTTATTAGATATTAAAATAGCATATTAAAATTCAGCAATCTAATTTATTTTTCTGTATAATATACACATTCATAATGATCTCTTATTATCACTCTCCTTCCATTATTGCTAAAAGCATATTACATTAAGTAAAAAATATCAGCTAATCAAGTGACAAAAAGGCAGTTCACATATTAGAAGGAATAACATTGTTACAAAAAGTAAATATAAATTTTTATAAGAAAATAAAATCACATTAAAATGAGAAGAATTTATTGGTTAAAATATTCTATTATAAATTGTTATATCAAAAGAAAGTATATGATTAATGAGATTTCTATAAATACTGTTATCTATTCAAAATACATTAATTACCTGTATACTCAGAAAAATGAGATATCCCATCTGATTCAAATGTATGGTATGTCAAGGTCATTATACTTTAATGTATAACTAATTAAAACAAATTTAAAAAAGAAAAAATACATTAGTTGATAAATAAAGATTATGTGTAGATAGTACATTTGTTAAATACTTAGTATATTCAGCTTTAGAACTATGTTTTAAAATACTACCTGGAAATCTATGCATCAGAGAATTTTAATAACACATTTTTTTTTCATTTTACTTTGGGTAATTCTGCAACCATGTATTTGGACAGTGTCTACAACAATCTTTTTTTATTCTTACCTGTCCTTAACTTGAGTTCCACATTGACCAGAATTGATCATCTTATATATAATTAAATATTTCTCAGTCATATTATATGCTTTATCACTGAAAGAATAAAACAAATATATTTAGAGACAAAATATAGAAGTAGAAATTAAAATTTAAAAATACATTATATATATTTAATTCATCTCAACTTATGCAGATGGGAATAATGGATGTGAATGCAGTGTGCACATTTTCAATGTACATGTATTCCAAATAATTGAAAGGGCCTTTAAAGTCTCCCCATCATAATGATTGCCCTTCTTTAAAAATTATGTATCACAAAACCATTTCCTTGGGTAATAATGTCCTTTCTATACTTTGTATACAGAATTAAAACATTATGTTCACCTGATATATGGCTTGTGTGCTTGCCAGACCCAGTCTTCCTTGAACAGTTGCTGTTTATGCAGTTGCCCCAACTCAAGTATTTGTAACATTGCTTAGGGTCTCTGGTTTGGGTAACAAAGGCGATCACCTATTTGTGCATCGGAAGACATTGTTGCCTGTCACCTCACTCCATCTCATTCCAGGTATACTGGAAACTTTCCTGAAGGCCACATGTTCTTGCTCAGATGTCACAGTTATTGTCTCTTGTGACCACTCCTTTCTTTCTGAGTCACTGATTCTTCATTCAGAAACACCATGAATATTTCTGTGTCTAAGCTTTCATCCTCACTCCTGTGGAGGTTCTGTCCTTGATGATGAACCTGTTTTCACTTGTCTTTTCAGTGCTCATTGCAATGAACTGCATCTCTCCATCATGTGCTTTTTTCATCTCTGAGACAGAATATGTGTCAAGGGCAAAGAACATGACATTCTTTTTTGGCTTTTTCTTAATGCCTATCACATTGCTGACACATAATAGTGTTCCATAAATATCTACTGAATAATTAAATACAATGATTTATTTGACTGCCTTGGTATTGTTTAACTATGTAACCATTTTGTACAGCCTGTAAATGGAAAATGAAAGAGGAAAGACATTCAAGAATCTTGCTAACCTTTAAAGGAACTAGAATCATATATATTGAATTCTCTCACTGAAATAGGAGTTAAGGTAGTTGTAGCAAGTCTTAGTTAAATTCAGCCTTATATAAAGAGAATCTGATCCTGGATGATATTTAAAAATTCTATCTTTAATGGAAGAAAAAAATATTTAACATAATATTCTATGTAACACTTTGAAATTTAAAGATACTTTTTTAACAAGTTAATAAAAATTATTTGAATAAGCTAAATAGTAAAGTTTCATATATTATGATGATATTAAATATGAAATATATTTGAGAACTCACTGAATGATACTATAGTTGTATCAAAATATTTAAAACAATATACACAGAAACAAATTAGATGATAACAGATACTGATAGTGAAGCAATAAAATAATTAAAAATTTTAGAACACCAAGATGAGTAGAAAGGCATATGTTAAGGAGTTGAAAATAAAAAATTAAATTTACTTCTTTTATTTATTCATTAAATATAAATCACATGGACTCAGTATTGGTGATAAGGCATGAAAAAGTAAAAAAAAATAGATTTTATTCTTATAAAGATAAGTCTTTATTAAGAAAATAAACATATTACCAAAAATCACTCAATATACTATTATCAATAGTAAATGTAGATTTTGAATTGTGAATCCACTATATTCTTAAAATGCAATCTCACCTTAGAACATAGTATATAGAAATAAATATGAAAAATAACTCCCTCACATTGTATAAATTTAAATAAATTGTTCAGAGACACAAAGGTTCTTCATGTAAATGTCATAGATAGTGGCAGAGGTTTGATGTTCTTTTGTTTCTTTCTAATTTATTTATTTCTCCTAATCTAATACATTCTTTAGTCCTGTGGGGAGGGGGAAGATGTGCAAGTTATATCAGCTTTATTAAATTCATTGATTATACTTTTATTAGTGCTTAGCTAATACCAATGCATATGTTTGTTTTAAAATATAGTCTGTTCTAAAATATATCACTTTTTAATTAGTATATGTCTTAAGGATGCTGGAATTTCTTGCAACTATTAAGAAATATGAGTTTTAGTTTGATAGTTTAGTACTTTTCAACAACATAAATTTATTATAATTGGGCAAAAGCTCACTCAATATAGTTTGAAAAATATTAGTGAATACCAATAATTCAAATGAACATAGTCTCCTGAAACACATATATATTCACTCATTTACCCTCAAAGATATGCAAATACAGAAAGACATATTGTATCAACTTTTATGTTAAATCCACTATGGTCAGATTCATAGAAGCAGAGTGTAAAAGGGTAGGTATCAGGGCCTGGATGAGTGGGAGATGGAAGTGATGGTAAAATAGTTCAAAGTTTCAGGTATACAAAATACATAAATTTTGGATATCTGCTGCACAGCATGTTTCCCTGAGCTAAGAATATTGTACTATATAATGAAAGTGCATTAGGAAGGTATGTATCATGTACCACATGCACATAGAGCACACAAAATATAATAATATTAATAAAGAAGGTAGGAGGAAACTTTGGGATGTGCTAGATATATTTGTGGCCTTAATGTTGGGAACTGTTTCACTGAGTATATTTATTCCCACACTTACTGGGTTAGGTATATTAAATATGTATAGATTATTATAGGTCAATCATACCTCAATAAGGTAGTTTAAAAATTCACCCTGTTAGAATGCATTATTAGCATTTTTTCATTTATTTTTTGCAGGCCTATAGTTCTGTATTAAATATAATTCATTTTAGTTGATAAAATAAATCACTGCCCTCATTAAAATTTAGGCCCTAATGGTGATGAATGATGTTAATTATTTGATAACATTTTTAACAGTTTTTCTTTTACATATTTTTTAAAATTGTCAATTGGAGTCATACCATATAGAGAGTAATGGGATTTTTTTCCTTAATATAGAATTATGGCACCAAAAGTCTTAATTATGTAATTATTACATTCTAAAATATTGCACTGCTCTTGTATGATATTGATACATAATAATTTCTTTTAACAAACACACTAGTTATTGATACTATGTAAAATAAAGCTGCAATAAGCAATTCATGACATAAACCTTGCTTGTCTTTGACTATTTCCTTAGGAGAAATTGTCTTCTCCATACTTAAAAATTCTGTTTACTTATTTAGGAAAATCTTTTGTGCTTTTTAAAACTAGTTCAGTAATCTTCATGTAATTTTTACTTATCTCTCACTCTTCTTTCTTCTTAGTAGCTATTTCAAATCTTCTCTGCAATTCTAAAGCTTCCTGCATGTTTTATCTCTTTACTTCACCCCCCCAAAAAAAGCAGACATAAAAGAGTTCCTTCAAATTCTTAGCAGTCTTACAATAACTTACATATACCAGGTCTAAAAATAAAAGAAAACTAATTTTTAAAAAATTAACAGACAACAGTATGATTTTCTTTTCTTTACCTCATTTTAAAACTTTCTTTTCTATGATTGTGTGTGTGCAATATATATATATATACACAATCAGTTTTAAGGGTATTTGTTTCAAAACTCTGGTACTGGCTCCATAGTATGTAGTGCCAGACACATTCCGAGTTATTATATGTGACCCTAATTTGATAAAATGCAATAGCATTACCGTTACTTTTTAGCACATCAGAGTTCATAACTCTTTGGAAGAAGAGTTTCAGTATAGTCTGATAGTGAAAGACAAATTACATAAGTTTGAAGAGTGAATGAAGAGGAGAAGTTGACTTTAGACCATCTTTAAGGAAGAGATTGGCCATGAGAGGCAAGAAAGAAACTGAAGGAGGGTAATCTGGAACAATGTAAGAAGTTAAAATGAGAGATAATAAATAGACTTTTGCTCATTGAAAAGACGAATATAGAATCTTGAATATAGTAACTATTAGTCTTAGAAATGAGCTCTTCAGTAAAAGAGCCATAAAAGGAGAAAATTCTAAAAATATAAGTGCTGATAAAAAGTAGACATTTTATACCATTTCTTTGCCTTCAAGTTTGATGGAGCTCTATGGACAGGTCATGTATCCATTCCTGTGGCTGGTAGTGATGGACTCTGTGATTAACAACCTCACCAACTGAAAATGTCTTGAGGGAAAATATGTTACACTAAAGGACAGGCTAATAAGCAGACAACTCAACATTTTCTACTTAATACTCATTTAATCTGTTATTGTGTGCTATAGGAGTGTTTGAAGCTTTTGCATGAGCTTTACTTGTTTTGTTAAGAATTTTTAGTCACTTCCAAATATAAGACGTCACTATACCAGTCTATTTTCATGGATACTACTCAATATATTATAAATATTCTCTATTCCACTATTCTCTGTTCAGATTCCTTGAGGTAGAATAGTTCTATAGGGCCAAACTTTTATGTACTTACTTCAATACAATGATAAAATAATTCTGTCATTCATAAATTCTGGAACAAAAAGTTAATTACACTTCATTGAAAACCAGAATATAGGTGGTATAAACAATGTGTGCACCTTTCACCACATGGTATATCAAATTTTGATAATTTGATAGTTTAATATATGTGAAAGGACAGTTATAAACCCCACTCTACATTGTACTATCAAAGAGCAAACACCCACAGGCAGACAAAAGGGTCCCTGAATCCTTCTTTTCTCTCAAAGATGTGAAAGGTGGGAGAATTTGCCTTAAAAACAGATTGATTAAAACTCATAACAAATTTGTTTCAACTCTTTAATATTATTCTCATAATATCAAGTTAATAATATTGACAATTTTCCCATAGTATCATAATAATATTCTCTTAACCATCTTCTCCAAATATATTTTCCTTTATATCATGTTGGCAATAATATTATTTTAATATCTTCCTGAATTATTACCCATCTGTGCCACTGCCACTGTTTCTTACTTTCAGAGTCGCTCCAAGTATAAGCAAGGAAAATCTCAGCTATGGTGTTGGGTCCTTTTTGTTAATTGATGAATATAATATGGTACAGATTTATGATGTAAAATGTTGTATTTTTCACTCAATGAGGAATGGTTAAATGAAAGTATTTCATCTTCATGCATTAACTTACAAATGCATTTTGTATATGTGATAGCACTTAAAATCTACACTACTAGCAATTTTCAAATGTGTAAAATATTGCTTTTATCTGTAGTCACTGATGGGAACATTTCAATGAGATCTATTTCATGTTGACTAACTGAAATTTTGAATTTTGACCAACATCTTCCCAGTGGCCTCACTCCACTTCTGGTAATCACCATTTTACTCTGTACTTCTGTGACTTTTTCACATTCCACATGTTAGTGAGATTATGTGGTAATTGTCCTTCTGTTCCTAGTTTATTTCACTTAATGTAAATTTCCCTCAGGTTCATCTACATTGTCTCAAATGATGGGAATTCGGATTTTTAAGTCTGAATAGTATTATACTATGTATATATGTATATAGACCACATTTTATTTATCCATTTTTCCCTTGGTGGACAATTAGATTGATTCTGTATTGCAGATATTGCAAATAATGCTGCAATGAACATGGGTGTGCAGATGTTTTCTTTGTCTACTAATTTCATTTCCTCTGAATATGTACCCAATACTGGGGTCTCTGAATCACATGATATGAAACCTTCTTCTTAAACTAGCTGGAATAATTGAGAATTTTTTTTGCTGATACCCCTTAGAACTTTCTTATCACAAGTACTTGTCTTTGGAAGGACAGTTTGAAATTATAACAGTTCAGCTAGGCTGATGCCTCTTCTATTAAGTTGACCAGCTTTAATTTCATATTCAAGAATTAAAAGGTGGGTCTTCTATCCTCTTGACCTAGTAGGGATTTAATTAAATTAGGGAAATATCTATATTTTCACTGGGATGTGTGACCATCTTTTTAAACCTTTTTCAACTGTGGGAAAGTCATTTCATCAGATATATTTCTCTGAACAAAACTCAGTGTCATTATAGGTCCTAATTTTTTTTCAAGAAAAGTCTGTAACATTGTTTCTATGTGTTAGCATATGAAATTAAAATGCCTATGTTGGTTTTTCCATCGAATATGGAAGGTATATTTGTGATGTTCTAACTTTAAATATAGAATGTAAAACTCATGAAAAATTCACTTTCACAAACTCAGTAGGAGATCACCTTTAGCCCAAGGTAGGTACCAGCAAAGAAAATGAAATCCAGGTGCAATAAAAGATTCATTTGAATGCAAACTAGGAAAGGCAAATTTTACATAAAGATTTCATTGAAAACAAAGTAAACAGTAATTTTAAATATCAGGAAAAATTAGCATGTTGATGGAATCGTCACATTAATTTGTTAGCAAGTTGATTTCTATCAAACAACTTTGTTACATCTCCAAGAGTAATGAATACACTGTGGCATTCCTATATATATATATATATATAGGAATATTCCTATATATAATACATTTATACATATATATTAAATTAAAGAATAAACTAAGCATATATATATGCTTAATTGGTGAAATTATTTATGTAGAATATAATTTATATATGTATAATACAGAATATAATCACATATTAGAAAACTAGAGAAACTGCAAATGTTAAAAAAAGAAGTGTAAAAGAGAATTATGCTTTTCTGATACTAATGAAAATTATAAACATTTTAAGATTAAAGATATTTGAATTGTTTTGCTTAAAGATAATATTTGAGCATAATAATAATGAAGCTCTTTTTGTTTTAGCAGAAATTTTACACTCATTTTATGCCTCTGTAACTAACATTACACAGGATGTGTCACAAAATGTATATATAGCTCTGACTTTTCAGAGATGCTATGCTTACTTCCTTGCTTTAATGACTATTTCACTTTCAAAAGGATTTATTAACAGAAATAAGAACACTCTAAACAGATGGTTGTCAGAAAACTGCTTACTTCAATGAAATAATCGAGAGTTAACAAACATTTGTAACTTGGTGTGGCATAAAGCATCACTACATTAAGATGCCATAAGGAATCAAGCACATAGAACATTTTACAAAGATAACTCATGTTTATGTAGTTTTGATTTCAGTAATATTAAATACATAAAGTGCATGTGCAAATGACTAACCCAAAACTATAAATAACATTCACTAAACAACACTTATAATCTTCAAAGCTTACAAAAACTCTGCTAAAAATCCTGTGAAAATAGGATCAGGTGCATCCCAAATGGAGACAGATTAATTATAGTTTTTACTCAGAAAAATAATAAGCCAAATGTCTGAATATTTATGATTGATTTCTCTGAAAACTTTTTCTCTAAACCTTCTATATCATAAAATAAACTTTGAGAATATCCAAAATGTAGCAACTGCAATAAAATGTGCCAGAAAGAATGCAATATTAATCTTTCCATACTATATTAAAATTCTGTGTAGCTTGTACTATGTCACAGCAGCATATAAAGGTAAGGCATTATGATTAAGATAAAGCAGAGCTAGACCAAATAAACCTTTAACAGGGAGCATTTTTAAAGTCAAATATTTTTGTTGGAAGTGCTGTAGAAAATTAAAGAATAAACTAAGAAAAATCACATGAAGTAATGAATGTGTTATTCCTTCTTCAGGAAATGCATGCTTTTATTTTCTGAGAGACGTGGCTATTCACTCTTTATAATTCTTTGAGATATTCTCATTTTATTCACCTAATCACCTATTTTGTCTTTGCCATAATGATTTTATATATGTATATAAATGTGTGTGTGTGTGTGTGTATATACATATATACGCACACATATATATCACATATACATTTTCACGTTATTCTGTTTAGTTAAAATGACCAATTTAATGACTTAAAATATATCATTAGATTACTACATTAAATTGTAGGATTCTTACTAATTACTCAGAAAACAAATTGGCATACATAAATAAAAATAAAATATGTGGAGAAAAATTTTAAATAAATTTTGAAGCTTAATTGGTGAAAATAATTTTTATAATGAAAGTTTATATAAATGAATTATTTACTAAATTAAATGCCGGATTTACTTTGCTTTATAATTTATAATGCTAAGTATAGCCCAATTACAATTCCTTAAAAATAGTATCTGCTAATTAAAATGATGTGATTAAAAATAATATTTTCTCATCCTTTGTGTTTTAAGTGAACCAGTCAAAGTAGTAATCTCAAAGAATACTTTGAAGAGCTGAATGTTTTACTGCTCATTGCTTTCAATATTTTTCTTTTTTGTGCATATTTTATGGCTTACAAAATATAGAATATATATATATGTTTAAATCATGTTAGCATATCTATCACTTCATATGATTATTTTTATTATTAGAACATTTAAAATCTGTTTTTAAGCAATTCTCAAGTACATTATCATTAACCAAGTTGTGCAATAGATCTCCAGAATTAACAGAAGTATCATATCTTATAACCAACTTTTTTCCTAATTTACATACACATACTTCTTATAATTCTTCTCCATGCATGTGTCATAAAGGTAAACAATACCCCCAAAATTAAGTTCTGAAAAATTACTGCTTCTACTACTTGATGTTTTATAGTTTGCCTTCTGTGGACCAACTTGGAACTTTGCCAGAAAGAAAAAAATATATTCCCAAAACATGATATGCATTTTTTAATACTTTGGGCAGCCAGTATATTACCAATTGAAGACTCGACCAAGCATGGTAGCACATCCCATATTCCCTGGTACAGAATAGGCTGAGGCAGAAAAATTGAGAATTCAAGGCCAACTTGAACAACTTAGCAAATTATTCAATTTAATTTAATAAAGTATTCAATCTGATTTTAGTTATATGTGAATTGGTTGGCACTTTCACGCTTACTTGTGCTGACATCAATGGTTTGTCTAGATTGTTTTTTCTTGTTACATTCATTACTTTTGTTTGAATACCTAGTTTTATTAACATTCTGTCCTTTTTCATAAATCTATATATTTTTGTTTTGAGTTTATTTTTATTAGTAGAATAAATTAGGAAATTTAATATGTATTATCAACTTATGATCCACCTAATAGTTAATTATAACTTTTTCTCTAATAAATTTAGTATCTTAATGTCTTAGAGTCTATATCAATTATGTTCTACTTTATGTTATTGTTATTAATATTAGTAGTAGTAATTATATTTTCCTACACCTAGACATGTCCAATACTTCATTGGTTGAATTATGTTATCTTCTTATTTGGAAAGTTGCATATTGTTCTGAGAGTTAGTCATATTACTTGGTGAATCCTTTTGGTCTTTTTAGGCTTCTGTTAAGATTTTGTTAAGTCACAGATATCTCAGTTTAGTCTTAGTAATAAATTATAATCTGAGCTGTGGCCTTTACTTCCTTTGGCCTTTCACTTGAATCATCAAATGCCTGAGTAGGACTCCTGGTATCTATTAGCTCTCACTTTTAGAGCACCTTCATTCTGCTCATCTGAGTCTTTCTTTTCCTGTACTTACAAAGCTAGTATCTCAATCAACCTTAACAAAGTTCAGTCCTCATTCCAGTACTCTCTCCTGCTGATAATTTGTCCTCTGAATCTAGGGTCTTCTATGATCCTGATATCTCACATATGTTTATTCACTTATGTTCAGCTCAGCTTGGACTCTTCTTTCCGAAAGTATGGAATTTCTTGCTGATCAGTAAAATAGGGCAAACAGGTACTCATTTTGTGTGCTTCTCCTTTGAAAAATAAAAGAGAGGAACACAAGATGTGTATTCCTCTGTGCTGACTATTTCCAAATCTTTGTAAAACAAATTTTCATATATTGGACACACTTTTAAAGGTCATCACAGCAGGAGATTATGTCTAATATAAGTCTTTCCATTATGGTTGTAAGTTGTAACCCCAATGATACAGTATTTTGTTGAGTATTTTTCACTCAATAAATATAAATGCTGCTTTATTTAAAAATATGAAGCAGAACTTTATTCTGATTTTAAAATTTCATTTCAAGGTCTGAATATTCCTTATGCTAATGTCTTAAAGATATCCAATATTCATTAGGGAGTATATGATTATGATAGAGTTCATTTATTATATTGTAAATGATGAAATAATTCATATCATCAATCTGAGACACTACTAGCAAAACTGTTCCCTAAACTTTATATAACAATGTTTCAAAGATGGCAAGGTCTGGGAAAAAAAATAGGGGGTCCTGGGGGTACCTGGGATGCTTAACTACTGAGTCACTTCCCCAGGCTTTTTTATTTTTTATTTGGAGACAGGGTCTCTCCAGTCTGCTTAGGGCCTTGCAGAGTTGCTGAGGTTGGTCTCAAACTTGCAATCCTCCTGTCTCAGCCTACTGACCCATCTTGCCTGGCTGGAAATTTTATAATAAATTGAATAATGTAAAACACTTCTCAAAAATATGTCAATATTTTATGTTTCTCACTATCAGAGAATGAAACTAAAAATAAGGGAAAAGCAATAGAAAGAAGCCAATGACACTGGATTGTACTGCCTAGTACTTTATTATTTGGTTTCTAAATATCATATTGAGAATAAAGAACAATGTGAAAGAAAAAGAGAACAGAAAACATCTATCAGGAACTTAGGTGAACTGGGAGAGAGCTGAGCTACAAGTTTTTAGAGTACCTTGTTAAAATAAGAAGACAGGACAGGTGCAACCTGTAATCCCAGCAGTTTGGGAGGCTGAGACAGAAGGACTGCAAACTCAAAGCCAGCCTCAGCAATTTAGTGAGGCCCTAGGCTATTTAGTAAGACCCTGTCTCTAAATGTGAAAAAGAGCTAAGGATGTAGCTCAGTGGTTAAATGCTCCTGAGTTCAATCCCCTGTAAGTAAATAAGTAAGTAAGTAAGTAAGTAAGTAAGTAAGTAAGTAAGTAAATAAATAAATAAATAGGACAAACAGCATGGTGACACACACCTGTAATCCCACAGACAGGAGGATCTCAAGTTCAAGGTCAGCGTGGGACATTTAACAAGACCCTGTCTCCAAGTTAAAAATTTGATAAAAATAGAAAGGACTAGGGATGTAGCTCTGTGGTAGAGTGCCATTAGGTTCAATCCTCAGATTTAACATTAGACATGAAATTAAGAGAGAAGTTTTCAGCTGCTGGGGTTGTTCATTGTCTAACTCCATCCTCTACTACTCTCAGAATCTCCTATCCTTAATCTAGTTTCTATTCAATAACCCCAAAGAAGTGGCAGAAGCTTAAAAAGCCTTGTCCCTTGTGGATCATCATGACAGGGAAATCAACACACACACACACACACACACACACACACACACACACACACAGATATGTCTCTATATGTACCTATGTCTATATATGTATAGAAACCAAATAATATATGTACGTGTGTACCCATATGTATCACATATATATGTACATATACTTTAAGAAAAAAATGGAACAGTTGCATTATCTCCATGGTATATCCAATATAATATTTGTTATATAATGTGTTTTTATTATATGTTTATATGTTTTTAACTTGACTTTTTACATTTGTTTTTATCTGTATTCTCTGAGAGTTGAAGCTTAATTTCCTTAAAAAAGTTGAACTAGACTAAGTTACACTCTTCTAATGGATGTAGAAATGAACACACAAATACACACACACACACACATGTGCACACACACAAACACATTCATGGAAAGGGAGAAAAAAAGAACCAGACTGAAGCTTTCTTAGTCACTTGATTAATGTCAACATCGCTAGTAAAATTCATATGGAAATCATGTCCCCACTTACATAATTTAATGAAAGGGACACTCTACACGTGTGGAACTAAAATAGAATCAGCAGACACATATTAATCCACAAGAAAGCATCAGACAAACTCAAACACAGGGAATTCTACAAAATCCTGAAGCAATATTGTTCAAAAAATTCAAGGACATGAAAAAGAGTGAGAATTAGAAAAACATAAATTAAATATTATATGGGACATATCTACTACTCTTTTGCTGTATCCAAACTACTAATTGCAACATGATACTCGAGATTTAATACTGGCTTAGGAAAAAACAGGACACTGTGAGGTCTCTGGTGAAATCCAAATAAAAAACATAGTTTCATTAATGATTTTGTCACATGTTAATAATTTATTAGTTTGATTAATAATCTATGATTATACAACAACCAGGAAATTTGGTAGAAGGTATTCAGGAATTCATTGCAGATCTTGGTAACTTTTCAGCAAATCTCAAGTTATTTCAAAAAACGTATAAAATAAAGCATATTGATTTAAAAGAAAAAATGTTCTTTGATCTTGTAAAATTCTTTATATTCTCAGATTAATGAGGAGTCAAATTGGCACTGGTGTAATTTTACTTTCATATCTCTTGAACATTGTTCTTCATTTTTCTGGGAAGTTGAACTTTTTAAATTGGATATAAGATAAAAGTTGCCAGCCTCTACCATTTGAACTTCATGTATTTTCTTTATTCTGTTATTATTACAGAGTTCCCCTAATTATCCGAAAGTTGCATTAAAGTAACCATTTATATTCATAATTCATGGATTTTAGGGAGAAGCAATAGAAAAGGATGTATTGAGATTATTTCAGTGTCTTTCACTGGATATATAAAGCCAATAGAAGCAGCTCATGGCATTAATATTATGTGTATAAAGAATTGTAAGAAAATTAGAGAACCATATTTGGTCTTTAAGAGTAAAGTCAGGCTTCCATTTGTTATCCAGAGAAAAGTTTCAGAAAGCCTTTGTAATGTTGCACATTAAAGCTAACTTGAAATATTCCTCACATAAATATTAATTTAATATATAATAAAAATATAGATTTCACTTTTTTAAAAATGTTTATTTTTTAGTTTTAGGTGGACATAATATCATTATTTTACATTTATGTGGTGCTGAAGATCTAACCCAGTGCCTCATGCATGCTAGACAAGCACTCTACCACTGAGCCACAACCCCAGCCCCTCACTTTTAATTTTGCATAATCCTTAAAGAAAGCTCTTTTATTCTTTTTTTATCACTTTTGAAAATAAAAATTAACATACATTATATCAATATGAAAGGATATGTGATCATGTTTGAATTGATAATATATATGTACAACCGACTCTTTTAGGCATAGGTATATAGAAATACACATCATATTATTATGATCGTTTCTAATTACTAAGCTGTGGACATAGGGGGATAATTATAATAACTAAATTCCACAAAAAATGTACTACACAGCCTGTGCATTTACTTCAGAATGTGAAATATTAAACACTTGTACTTCAATTCAAAACTTTTATTTAGATATAGAATCTGACATTAAAAAATAACAAAATGCTCACACATAAAAATATTGCTACCAATACAGTAGAAATATTTGTTTTCTATTTTAATTAAAAGTTCAAAATGTATTATAAAAGGCATATTGTGATCACTCAGATGAAAAAATTTTGATAGCTAATAATTTTATTTATCTCATTTGATAGACAACCTGCATGACTCTACAGCAGAGATTCAGATTGTGAGAAATGTTTTAATACCAAGAAAATATAGATATTTAGGTCAATTCATCTAGTTGTTGTTAAGGTTTACATAGTAGTTATTCCCCCCAAAACTCATGTGTGAGACAATTCAAAATGGTTTAGAGGTGAAATGATTGGGTTGTAAAAGCTTTAACTGATGAATGCATTAATCCCCTGATATTCATCATTCATGAAGTTAATCGAGATGTATTTTGTCAGGACTTTTGGTTGCAGCAGTGAGAAAGCTTGCTAAAACAGATGTTATTTTGACTGATTGACACAGTCACACTTTATTTTTCCATTCTCTTAGATCATTAAATAATTCTCACTCAGAAATTTATGGCATTGAGAAAAGAAAAAAGAAAAAAAACCAAAGGAAGAAAAAAAGAAAAATAAATAAATGAAACAGATGTTTATTGTACCACTCATCATTTTATGAATCACAGCAGCAAATAGCTATTTTTCAATTTTTCTTTTTTCATACTGGGGATTGAATTCAGGGATAAATTACCACTGAGCCACATTCCCAGCATTTTGTGTTTTTTATTATGAGATGAGTTGTCATAATGTTGCCAAGGCAGGCCTCCAATTTGAGATTCTCCTTCCTTAGCCACTTGATTTGCTGGGAATTGAGGTATGTGTCATACCTGGTTGAATTAGGTAGTTTTCAAAGTGTATAATTGATTTGGTATACTGATTGTAATAACAGAACAATACAATTTCAGCAGTTTCATGATTCCTTATTGGTTTTGAATGGAATATTTAACACCATTTTGTATCTGTCATCTGAAAGGCATCAGCTACATTATTTGATCCAGACGTTGTTTTTGTATTCTAGTCTGGAGTATGGTTCAGTTATCTTTTACTCGAAAGCATTTTTGTCATAGTTAAATGAACAATTCCTCATACCTTAAGTGTATCAATGTACTAATCAATGTACTAATGCAATTTTAGACATTCTCTGATTTATGGTTGCTTTAATTATGATTTTGGCGGAGCATTTTTGCATGCATGAAAATCTACTACATATAAAATTTATGTTTATCTCAAAAATATATGTGGTATTGTCCATATAAGCACAATCAAGTAAAACTCATCAAATGTTAATAATAAAATACATTGCACACATATCCTGAATATCAAATAAATGTCTCTGCAAAAGAAATACCAGGTTTCATTTGGTTTTTAATTTACTATTTATATGGTATTTGTCCTTTAGGAATTAGTTTTAAAGACAATGTTTAAAATACAGAAATCTTTCTAATAATATATTACCATAATTCATCAAAAATAATATGTTCATCAATGTAAGAAATATCTGCAGTTTAAATGAAGGATATAGTGCTTCTTGAATAGGTCATATGCAGAAAATTGAAACATTATATCCATAATTAAAATATTTGGAATATTACTTTAAATTTATAAAACATGATTGTTAACTTTGTTGAACTCGATTTAATGAACATTTGATTTTCTATTTTCTACAATATTTGGAGAATTTTATTCCATAAGAATTTGCACAATATTTTTTTTTATTTTATGAAGAATACATCATGTCAAGAAGTAAAATAAATACCGATATAGTAGCAATTAGCTCTTGTCTCTGTCATATTTCAGTATGTAATACCATAATTTATTTGAAAATATAACTAAACAAATTATAATACTAAAACTAAACATTCTATTGGAATTATTTTATTTTACTCTTGATCTTTGTTTGCAAATTATTAGCTTCCTTTAAAAATTATGATTTTTATTCCAAGAGATAAAACTCTACTTTCTATTAATGGTAGATATACTATTTCTTACATACAAACATAAATATCAAAGCTTTGTCAATTTCTCCTCTACTGAGGTATAATAATTCCCACCATCAATCTCAATTATATATGGATTAAGGAACAGTAGGAAAATATAATTCCTTCAGTGATAGAAATCATTTCCCATACCAAAATATAACAACACATTTCATACATTAAAATGATGCTTTTTACAATTAGGATGGATTGTTTTAAGCCTAATTTTCACATTTTTTATAATTAAACTAATAATTCATATTTTTGCATTTAAAATAAGTAATGGGAAAGAACTTCTGGGTATCAGAAGAACAAGAAAAGCAGAACACCCCATGACCTTCATATTAGATTAGATATAAAATGATGCTTAATTTATACAAAAGTAATATGTTTTTCTAAAGAATTACAGGAATTGGCCCAGGAGAGTTGGATTGCAATGTTCTCTCAAAAAAAAAAATGCCCTTGATAAGAAAGTTCCTGCTTAAGTGTGCATAGTCTCTCTGACCATCATTCCTTTCTCACCCTATGAAAATTCTAATATATACTTGAGTTTCTCAAGAGAGTCTTTTGGGGTGACAGTAGGTCACATCTTCTTAAGGTGCTGGCCCTTAAATGAACCTGATTTCCTTCACACCAACTCTTGGCTCTGGAATACTGGCTTTCAAGCAGTGAGCAGAACTTGGACTCAGAAATATAATTATGCCTCCTTATTTGCAAATGTGATTAAAAATATTTATCAGTGCAGTTATTGCTTCAAATAAGAGAATAAAATTGTTATCTATACAATATCTATAGCACAATACATACAGAAACTGGTGTACATAAAAATATTTTTGTTTTCCTTTCTTATGGTATCTCACAAGTTTCTTATGTTTACTTTTAAAGTTTTAGCTTTAATTAACAGTATTGTAGAATTTTAATTAATTAATAACCTTTATAAGTAATACATAATGTTTAAGATGGAAAGGTTGAATAATAGCCAAAACTTACCCTATGTTGTATATTAACAGAGTTTTTAACAAGGAGCTAAAATAAAATTGTCCAAAATTACAGAACTGGTCAGAGCTTGGGTTTAAATCTATACTCAAATATCCCAGTGTGCATGCTTCTAACATTGTAATTGTCTACTGATTTCAGCAGATGAAGATCAAAAATTAAGTTCAAATTTTTTTTGGAGAATATGGAGAAACAATTCTTTCCCCTCCCTTTCTGTGCATTATGAACTGAATATTTACACCATTGTTTATACCACATCATAGTGCTCTAGTAAAAGAACATACTCAGTTAAAATTTGCTAATGAATGGAAGAGGTGACTGACATTCAGTAGGAAAGAGTAGCAAAGTGCTACATAATTAAACAATGTCACCAGGAGACAGTTTAGGACAGAAGCTGGACTTTGCTCTTTAACACCAAGTAAAATAATACAATATCTCATTTCTATATAACAAAAAGCTGCTCACTTAGTATTTTAAAAAGTGCTCCAAGTTATTCCTCTATCTCATTTGCCTAATAACATGACATGGGGACATACATTCATAGCATTCAGTTGCCACAAGTGATATTTCATATACCAAACTGGGTAATACTCTTTTAGAGTAATGTTCATTTGAATTATCCTTCCTGATATTTCTTTGAAAAATTCAGACTCAAAAACATGCCAATGTGGAACTGGGCATGGTGGCATATGTCTCCAGTTCCAGCTGCTTGGGCAGGGGGGTTATTGGGAGGAGGGTCATTTGAGCCCAAGGGTTTCATATCAGCATTGGCAACATTGCAAGACCTTATGTCAAAGATAATTTTTTCCATCTGCTTCTGCCTTCCTGGCTTTAGTGCCAAAGAGTCACATTTAAAAGACAATCTCTACTGTTTTGGGTAGAGATTAAGTATTGTATGTGCTGAAATAGCACACTGTAACCCATTAATATGTGCAATTAATATATGTAAATTTTAAGTAAAGTTATATTTGAAAATAAATAAAAAGAAAAAGCTTAATCTCTAAATACCATGGATATCCCATAATATGCCCAAGGTAAATTTACAAACTAAAACATAAAAGTGACCCTGGGTTTCACATATAAAAACCATATTTCACTATGATAATACAGCTCCTGGCTGGCAGAGAGTAAGTACACTGAGCTTCACTTAAAGGGTTTTGCAAAGAACATCCTGCCTGTTAATTTAAGCAATCCGATAAACTGGCCTGTCTCCTGCAAGGTGAAGGACGCTTCCGAAACCTTAATGAACATCTTTCTGAATAGCAGTTACAAGCTTAGCTGCTCACCATGGAAGACTGATTAAGTTAGGAAGGATATTACCTTTTTATCCAGTCTTTCCTCTCACATACTTTGCCACTGAGATTGAACAAGCTAGTGTCTGCAGTGCAAAGATAGCATTGCTCAAAGCATATGTGTCCTATAAATCCAGATAGAATCGTTTATCCTCGAAGCTCCTTATCGAAGTTCTTGCCAATGATTATAGAGTTGTCCCATACATGCAAGGAAGTATTACAACATATTTAATTCAATGGAGAAAGTGATGGAAATTATTCTCAAATAAAATTATGTTTCAAAAGAAAGAAAGATTTTTGTATTTGAAAGCATTTCAGTGTGGATTTTGATTTCTCTTTACTTAAATCAAGATATGATTCAATTTAGAGAAATTCTATTGTCCTTACTAGATTTATTCACACTTAATTGTTTTCACATTTAGAAGTCTTTAATGTATGTATTTTAAAAATACTTAAATTGCCAAACAGGAGAATTGCAAAAATAATAAAATAATATTACAAATTAGCACATATGTCATGCCAATAGAACAATAAAGATTTAAATGACTTCGGATTTAATCACCTTTATGGGTCTTGATCATCATTACCAAAGAGGTCTGAATAATCTTTTAATGTAGTCTCTCTTCTATAAATGAATAGAACAGATTCAGCTTAATCCTTTCAATAACTGTGTAAGCCCAAGGTAGTAATAACAAAACAAGCAATGATTTTCATAAACAACCTTTTGAAATGAAACCCCATTCATATGGGAACAACTGTTGCCCCAAAGTTTTCCTTCATATAAGAAACCAATTTCACTTCAAAGAAGATGCTATCCAATATCTCATGCTAAAATTATTTTGTTTTTATAGTGTTCATGTATATTAAGGTGATCTAAAATATTTTGCTTGATTTCCAGGTTTCTATGTGTTTTCTGTATGTTTTGTTTTCACTTATACTGCTTATATCTAACAGACTTGGGTCTTTTTATAAGTTTCAACTTCTATTTACTCATGTAACAAATAAGAAATACCCACAATGTACTAGTCCCTGTTTATGGCCCATAGAATATATCAGATCAAATAATAAATAGAAATCCACATATTCATGGAAGTTAGCATTCTAACAAGGAAACTGATCATTTTTAAAAAATTCTTAAAAATACAGTAGATAAAAGAGAAACTAGTACTAAGGAAAAATGGGTCAAAAACCATAGATATGGAAAAGTTTGAGGTACACTGTAATTCGGATAGATTAACAAAGAAATATCTCACTTGCAGCATGTACAAAGGTCCTGAGATGACAAGATGCTAAACATGTTTGAAAACCTCCCAAACACCTGAGAAATCACTCACCATTGCCTGTTACTTTCCCTGGAAGCAAATGTTGAGAGGGAATTTGAGATACAGAGTAAAACTGAAGGATTAACACCCAGAAATTCAGGTCTGACAGAGCCTCAACCAATTTGGATGGAAACTCTGGAATTTGCCTTTCCCTGTTGGAATATATCTGCCTCTCTGAGACTTGTGGTCCTTTTTTCATCATTAGGTTGGGGTGCCTGGAGAAGGATATGCCCTGACACCTGAGGATCCTTGATGGCTTAGGCTGCCTGCTGTCCATAGTACCTCAGAAGTCAGGCAGAGTCTTTTTATGCAGGGGAATCTGAGTAGCTAGTTCTCACTTCTCCCCCACCAATCACTATCATTGTAAACTAAATATTTGCTTGGGGATTTTTTTTTTCTCACAGGGACAATGAGCATCAAATCTTCAGCCATTCTTATATGACTTGCTATTCTGTCTTGACTTCATCTAGAATATTGCTAAAAACAGGAGTTTTATAATTGACTCTATAATATTCTGAATTTTACAACCCCTTGGTAAACCTTTGCTAAGTTTAATAGCACAGCTATTCTTCTGTTCAGTGTTTTGTTTTTTAACCCTCTGTTACTACCAAACTTTGAGATGCTTCAGCAGTATCTCCAATTTTAAGCTGAAGAGGCTTTTTAAATCGTTAGAATCTCAATTTTGTGAGATTGTTTTTAGGATTTGCAATTTCAGCATTTGATTTTTACTTTCTACTTATACGAATATGAGGCAAATAGCTATGGGAAGTTTTAGCATTCTTTAGTGTCTTAAAAATGCTTGTATGGAGTTCCTATTACTGAGTGATTTTGCCTATTGCTTTGATTTCTTTTGTTCCAAATGTACAGTTACAGCATGTTTTATTCTTACATCTTGGTAGAATATTTTAAGTATTCTACATACATTTTGTGATTTAATTTTATGATGTTACACTACAGTTAGTAGACTCTTACTTGAAGCTTACATTCCATGTGGTACTTTTATTTTTAATGATTATTGAAGAGTACACAAATCTTATTATACATCTGTTATTTTTCAGCTAGTATAAGCAATAATTATTTTAATATATATTGAAAAAATTGAATATTACCTATAAAACAAGAGAGTGGCTGTAGGGAAATAACAACAAATATTCTTATGGGAATGAAGTAGAGCTACTTAAAAAATACATGTTTGGGGGAAATAGTTCTAGAAGAGAATAGTTTTTTTAGAATTGATCAATAGAATCCACACTCCTTGATCAGGTGATTGGAGATTTATTCATATGAGAGTTCTTTAGTGTGATAACTGAGTAGATTTCTATCATTACTCAGTATTGTGTTATGTGATACATGATCTATACACAATTCACTGGAAGTGTCCTTATTTTTTAAACTAGACAAATAGAAGATAGCCACTCCCACAACAGAACCCCCAGACCTACAAATGATAATCCACCCAGTGTCACTCATTACCTTTATGAGGAAAGTAATCACTGTTATCTCCAAGGCCAAGAAAATAAAAATAACAACCGCTTTCTGTCTTACCACAAAGCTCTATTTCTTCTTATTCTTAATTTTCATGCATATATTTCCTCTGCTTTTGTGATACATAACATTCACATAAGGCCTACTATCTATCTATCTATCTATCTATCTATCTATTTATTATAGTTGTAAATGGACACATGCCTTTATTTTACTTGTTTATTTTTTATGTGGTGCTGAGAATTGAACCCTGTGCCTCACACATGCAAGGCAAGCACTCTGCCACTGAGCTACAGTCCCAGCCCCTAATGCTTACTATTTATTATGCACTATTCTACAAACAAAATTAAATGTTTAAAGAGTGATAGTTAAAACTTGATCATAATTAGAAATTTTGTATTTAAAATACTTAGGTTTTGCATGGTTTTGATGTTCATGGTTTGTCAATAATGTGGCATGGATACTGATTTATTTTTATCTACAGTGTACTCACATTTTTATATTTTTGGTACATTTAAATTATGATATTGCAGCATTATGTATAATTCTAACTAAAAGATTGAAGATGGCCTTGGAGATAAAAGAGAGAAAAATGGGGGGGGGATCTCTTTGCTCATGAAACTTCCCTTTAAGCTAAAGAAGAAAAAATATACTCTTAGATATAAAAATTATGCTGAGGATTGAAATAGGGTGGTGGGATTGTGTGTGCATAAAAGGCCTGAGTAAGAGGAAGTTTAGATGGATGTGTTAGTGCTGTCAAGAGGAAGAAGAAAATGGTTCAGTAGATGGAACAACATGTTTTTTCAGAAGAGGTTTTAAAGGATTGAACTAGAAAACATTGAACATGTGTGATTATGTTAGCTCAAGGGGAAACAAAAATTAATTTTACAAGGGATTGCAGGAGCAAAATAAAGGAAACACAAAGAATTCCGATGTCAAGTATAATAGAGAAGACTATTCTTATACCCAAGCAGGTATTCTTTAATCACTATTCTTTGTTGTTCTTCACTAATGTAAATATTCACTAATTATATATTGGCTAAATATCAGTTATTCTAATGAGCTTTGCCTGATTCCACAGATCATGTTGGAATCATTATTCCTAAATATTATATCATCCAGGATTGTATAGATACCTTATAAATAAAAGGACAAGTAAGTAAATACCAACCTAAAATATAGATACTGATTATTCATTCACTCATGGAATTGTCCTCCCTCCATTAAAAATTCCATTGTCTTAATGATGAGGTGAAACGTGCCTATAATCTCAGTGGTTGGAGGTGGGGGAGGGGTAGGATAAGGCAGGAGGATTACAAGTTCAAAGTCAGCCTCAGCAATTTATAGAGGCCCTAAGCAACACAGCAAGATCATATCTCAAAATAAAGAAAAAAGAAAAAAAAATGGGCTGGGGATGTGGTTCAGTAGTTAAGAATCCTTGAGTTCGATTGATAGTAAGAAAAAATAAGTAAAAATATTAAAAATTTTGAAAAATCTCTGTCAGTTTTTAATTATCTCAGAATTTTATGATTTATCTCAATATCCATCTATTGTTAATATTTTATAAATAATAAATAATCTTTAAAATTAAAGTTACTATCTCAATTTTATTTAAACTATTAGATTGCTGTTCTGAATTAGGTTTCAATTGATTAATTCAAAATTGATATTTAATGTAAAGAATTTGAATTAATTGCATGTTTTTTTAGATTATGCACAATGCCATAATATTATAAACTTAAATGGACCAAAAATATAAATATAAATAAAATATAAATAATAAAATATAAATAAAAATAAAATTCTGGCGAATCGAATACAAAAACACATCAAAAAAATTGTGCACCATGATCAAGTAGGATTCACCCCTGGTATGCAAGGCTGGTTCAATATACGGAAATCAATAAATGTTATTCACCACATCAATAGACTTAAAGATAAGAACCATATGATCATCTCAATAGACGCAGAGAAAGCATTCGACAAAATACAGCATCCCTTTATGTTCAAAACACTTGAAAAACTAGGGATAACAGGAACGTACCTTGACATTGTAAAAGCTATCTATGCTAAGCCTCAGGCTAGCATCATTCTGAATGGACAAAAGTTGAAGGCATTCCCTCTAAAATCTGGAACAAGACAGGGATGCCCTCTATCACCACTTCTATTTAATATAGTTCTCGAAACACTGGCCAGAGCAATTAGACAGATGAAAGAAATTAAAGGCATAAAAATAGGAAAAGAAGAACTTAAATTATCACTATTTGCAGATGACATGATTCTATACTTAGAAGACCCAAAAGGGTCTACAAAGAAACTACTAGAACTAATAAATGAATTCAGCAAAGTGGCAGGATATAAAATCAACACGCATAAATCAAAGGCATTTCTGTATATCAGCGACAAAACTTCTGAAACGGAAATGAGGAAAAACACTCCATTCACAATATCCTCAAAAAAAATAAAATACTTGGGAATCAACCTAACAAAAGAGGTGAAAGATTTATACAATGAAAACTACAGAACCCTAAAAAGAGAAGTAGAAGAAGATCTTAGAAGATGGAAAAATATACCCTGTTCATGGATAGGCAGAACTAACATTATCAAAATGGCGATATTACCAAAAGTTCTCTATAGGTTTAATGCAATGCCAATCAAAATCCCAATGGCATTTCTTGAAGAAATAGATAAAGCAATCATGAAATTCATATGGAAAAATAAAAGACCCAGAATAGCAAAAGCAATTTTAAGCAGGAAGTGTGAATCAGGCGGTATAGCGATACCATATTTCAAACTATATTACAGAGCAATAGTGACAAAAACAGCATGGTACTGGTACCAAAACAGGCAAGTGGACCAATGGTATAGAATAGAGGACACAGAGACTAATCCACAAAGTTACAACTATCTTATATTTGATAAAGGGGCTAAAAGCATGCAATGGAGGAAGGATAGCATCTTCAACAAATGGTGTTGGGAAAACTGGAAATCCATATGCAAAAAAATGAAACTGAATCCCTTCCTCTCACCATGCACAAAAGTTAACTCTAAATGGATCAAGGAGCTTGATATCAAATCAGAGACACTGTGTCTGATAGAAGAAAAAGTTGGCTCCGATCTACATATTGTGGGGTCGGGCTCCAAATTCCTTAATAGGACACCCATAGCACAAGAGTTAATAACAAGAATCAACAAATGGGACTTACTTAAACTAAAAAGTTTTTTCTCAGCAAAAGAAACAATAACAGAGGTAAATAGGGAGCCTACATCCTGGGAACAAATTTTTATTCCTCACACTTCAGATAGAGCCCTAATATCCAGAGTATACAAAGAACTCAAAAAATTAGACAATAAGATAACAAATAACCCAATCAACAAATGGGCCAAAGATCTGAACAAACACTTCTCAGAGGAGGATATACAATCAATCAACAAGTACATGAAAAAATGCTCACCATCTCTAGCAGTCAGAGAAATGCAAATCAAAACCACCCTAAGATACCATCTCACTCCAGTAAGATTGGCAGCCACTATGAAGTCAAACAACAACAAGTGCTGGCGAGGATGTGGAGAAAAGGGTACTCTTGTACATTGCTGGTGGGACTGCAAATTGGTGCGGCCAATTTGGAAGGCAGTTTGGAGATTCCTGGGAAAGCTGGGAATGGAACCACCACTTGACCCTGCTATTGCCCTTCTCGGACTATTCCCTGAAGACCTTAAAAGAGCATGCTACAGGGATGCTGCCATATCGATGTTCATAGCAGCACAATTCACAATAGCTAGACTGTGGAACCAACCCAGATGCCCTTCAATAGATGAATGGATAAAAAAAATGTGGCATCTATACACAATGGAGTACTATGCAGCAATAAAAAATGACAAAATCATAGAATTTGCAGGGAAATGGATGGCACTAGAGCAGATTATGCTTAGTGAAGCTAGTCAATCCCTAAAAAACAAATACCAAATGTCTTCTTTGATATAATGAGAGCAACTATGAACAGAGCAAGGAGGAAGAGCAGGAAGAAAAGACTAACATTTAACAGAGTCATGAGATGGGAGGGAAAGAGAGAGAAAAGGGAAATTGCATGGAAATGAAGGGAGACCCTCATTGCTATACAAAATTACATATAAGAGGTTGTGAGGGGAATGGGAAAATAAACAAGGAAAAAAAAAACCAAAAATATAAATGAATACATTGAAGCTTGAAATAAATAAATATTCACTCTGTATTATTGATGAACCATAAACATAAAAATCATGCAAAAGTTAAATATTTTAAATGCGAACTTACTAATTACAGTCTATTTTTAAGTTTTTAAAATTAATAATTCATCATGAAAGAAGGAAGAGAATTTACAGAAAAATTACTATACCAACATTTCAAAAACATTTCAATTAGCCAACTATTTGAGAAGAGATGAAAAGATTAAGAAAACAGTGATTTATGATTAATATTTATGTAAAAAAATGGACTGTTTTTTATGCTATTGAATGATATAATTTATCAAAACTACTCTTATTCTGGTCAAAGATACAAACAGAATTTCAAATTTTTTAATTAAAATCATGGAACAAAAATAAATTTTAAATTATTACACTTAAAATGTATATATGAATAACAGATTTTAATCTTTCTTATTTTCTATTAAATGTCACAGATATATTTTATTGTCCACTTGAATTCATTAATGCAATAAAAGTTAGAAATATCTCAGTTGAAATCATCGTAGTGATATACAATTTTTTAAAAAAAAATCATGCAGGCATTGTGATTAAACATTCACATACACACACCTTTAACTACTAGAAGTTTAAAGGATCTAATTTTCACTCTTCCAAACACTTTGTCATATTTTGATCCATACATAAATACTAGGCAGAAAAAAGCTGATTCTGTGTTGTCCTTTATACTGTGAGAAAAAAAATAAATGTACTATTTTAAATAATTTTGGGAAAATATTAAAAATGAAATCTTGTTTCTAAGCAAGTGGTGTCAAAGTTTGCCCAAAGTATTCAAAGTTACTATGATGTTTAAAAAGAAATGGCGATGTGGTTACCTGGCTGTCATTTAGAATGAAAGGTTGGTTAGGAGGCTACTCATCTTAAATAAATAAATATTCTTTTCCCATTTTCAATTTATTTTTTTTTCAAGAGGGTAAACATAGATTCTTATATCCACCTATATGAGATTATGATACCCAAATCCAAGTGATAACTTCAAATTATTAAGGTATTTTATTGTCACAGTGAAAGACTAGAATATCTCAAAGGAAAGAAAGATATATTTTTGCCGAATTCATAATAAAGAAGACCTAACTAAAAACAAATCAAAAGAATAAAATAAAAAATCTGAGGGGTGAGCAAGAACATAAATATTGATTCTTATCAAGTAACCCCCCTAATGAGGCAAATCTTATAATCTGTCTTCATCAAAGTTTCTTTATATGTAAATTGAGATGACTAGTTATACAATATCTTTTCTGTGATGATAAAATAAGTTGAAGCATTTAAGAAAGTGCATGGAATGGTAAATTCTCAATAACTAACCCCAAATACTGTTCTAATTATTGTTATTTCTACTAATATTATCATTACCACAATAAAAGTATTCTGTTTATGTTTATCATTAAAATTTAAGGGAGACCTGCTTCTTATAGATGATATCAGCAATGATATCTAATAAAATTTGGTTAATGAGAGATTCTGTATGATGCACTTTTTGTGCTTGGTGTTCTTATAATAAACCAAGGGATAAAATTAAACTCATTTATGTATACCATGAATCTTAATCACTATTCAGTAAAGATATCAAAAAGAACAATTAAATAAGAACTTACAAAAGTAAATTTAAAATTGTTGTTGACATTGAGATATGTGTAAAATTATAAATTAGGAGACAATATTTTAAATATTAAACCAAAACTCAAAATGATATTTTAATAAATTTCTAGTTATTATTATTATATAACATATATATTTATTATATAGTCACCTAAAATGCCACATTTATAATTTTATTTTGTTAAATTATCTGTTTATTCTTGTTTTGTGGATGATTATATGTAGACTATGACATTATTAGACTTCCTAATTGATTTTTATTTAATCAAAAGTGGAGTTGACATCTAAAATGCAGGTATCTGATTTCAAACTAAGGCTATGAGTCATTAAATATTTTATGTTTATTTTAAAATTTTAAGAAACTGGAAATCATCACTATCTACATAAAAGAAAGATAAAATTTCCTACAAATAATAATGAAATAAATCTGATCGGTTGCCTCTATAAGGAATATAACATCCCTTTAAAAGTAAGTTGAAGTACTGGGGTGAATTTCAGTGACTTAAGACAATTATATTACCATGATAACAAATCAATATCAGAATAAATTTACAAATTGTCTGAATAATTAATGGTATCTGTTTTTAGCAAACATAAAAGCCAAGTGTTCAATGACTGTTAAGATTTGTATCTGGAATATCCCCAAATGGCTCATGTATTAAAGGCATGTATTATCCCCAAAGAAGCAGTGTTCAGAGGTTCAGCTTTGGAGAAATAAATAGATCTGACCTTGACAGTGGAATCATTTACTGATGGGTTAATAATTTGATGACATTTTAGGCTATAGTGGAAACTGTAGGAGGTGAAACTTAGTTGAAGTACTGGGTACTTGGAAACATCTGGGAACTAAATCTTTATCTTACCCCTCTTTCTATTTTCAGGCTACCATGCAATAAGTCTGTGGATAAAAACTCACCACAGACTTCTGTCATAATATTCTGTCTAATATCAGACTCAAAAAATGGAATTGACTTACTAGGGATAGAAACCTCTAAAATCATGAGTCAAAAATAACTCTTTTCTCTTTTAAGGTTTTCTTCTTATTAATTTGTCACAACAATGAAGAGCTGAATAACACAGAATTGTCCCCTTTTTGAAAATTAGTCAGTTTGCAGAAACACAGACAGTGAACCAATTTCTAAGACCCACATGAACTCACTCATGTCTCCATGGCTCTGTGAACTAAAGAAAACCCCCAAAAGAGTGTTTTCCAAAAATTCAATATTCGATAAGGTTTTTGCTTGGTTTATTGTTAGTCTACCCTGCTAGATTAGATCTTCCTTATATAATTGAGGACTATAATTTCTCCTTTACATCAGAAGGTAAATAATGTGTTTATTCTCTGTATCACTAATATTTACATCACATAGAAGATAAGGATGGAGTCCAGGAGGCTGGAGGAAGCAAGACACAAAATAGACACCCTCTCATTTCTGTGGGGAAAGGTGAGAATTGGGAACTCAAAACTGGTTCTATACCTCAGTCACAGAACAGATGATCACAACATGGAAAAGGGACAAAATACGCTTAAATAATCTTTGCTGCAAAACACAACTTAGTATTTAAGAGTCCAATTGTAAAATTAGTCAGAGGGAATAAGAGAGCTGGTATTTTGCCTATGCATAATATTACCTGATGAGGGCCACAGACAAGTCAAGATGGGGCCTGGCACTTTGCCAGAGGGAGTGGTTTGTGAAGTAACGCCATCGAGCCATTAGGATGATGAAGATTCCTTAATGACTGACTGCTGTATCCAATGATGTTAATTAAGTTAAACTGTGTATAATTATTAAGATGATGAGAATTCTTTAATGACTGATTGCTGTAACCGGATGATGCTAAATTGAGTCAAGCTGTGTATTCAGTAATGTGTATATATACCTCTACTGTCCTACAATAAAGCGGCTCCCACTGTATCAATCTTCACAAGTTCCTTGTCACTCGCCCCCCGGATATTTCCCCCAGCCAGGCTGTGGCAATTACCTGTGACAAACTATATAATCTATTAAGGATCCTTTTCTGGCATTTGAAGTTTAGAGAATAATATATAAATAATTCAATATTTAAAGGTATATATGAATGTATTTTATATATATATATATATGATATATATACATGTAATTGCCAACTCATGAGCCATACATTTATTAATAAAGAAGTTTTCAATTTTGCTGATTCACTAATTCCCTTTAAATTTAAGACATCTAATCTTAGCGAGCCACATATTGCAAGTATTTTTCTATTGTTTATTTCCTTCTTATATTATTAATGTGTATTTATTTTATATAAAAGAGTTAAAAGCTTAAGGTTATCATATTAATCATTTCTTTCATGATATTTGGATCTTTTTTGCTTGCTTTCTTTTTTTTGGAATTGGAAGGAAAATTAAAACTCTTATTGATTTAAAACTCCTCAATGTATATTTTCTATTTTATTAAATATTGCTTTCTTACATTTAAATTCCTCTAGAATTATTTTCATAAGAATCACCTTCATGTTCCTATTATCTATTAATCACTCTTTATCTTAGCATAATTTATTACTATTTTAAATTTATCTCAATATTTCAACCCACCATTTTTATATATTAATTTTTATGCTAATTCATGCTCATTTTGTTTCTGTACCAACAAATTATTTACTCAATTATAAATGATAATTTTAATATTTGGAGTTATGCATGCCAGATTCTTTTCTGAAACCCATTTCTTCAGGTTGTTCTCTTTCTTCATCAATATAATTTTACATACACATAATAACCAGGCAAACCTATGACGTGTATGTAATTTTGTTTGCTACATGATTAACTATCTACTATCAGTCAGTTTAAGAGATACATAAAAGTAATGTTGATATAAATTTTCATATGCTATAGTTTTGATAAATATGTCCCCAAGTCCCATTTAAAGTGGGGTCTCTATTTTGGGAGAGGGTAGTGTTTTTAAAATCTAGGGCCTAGTGGAAGACCTTAGGTAATTGGCGGCATGACTTCAGTAGGTACTATAGAATTCTGCTCTCTCTTTGCTTTCCAGTCACCATGAGGTGAATGGGATTTTTTCACATGCTCCCACTATGGTTTAATGTGCTGCCACAGCCCAAAAGCAATAGGAGTAATTTGTTATGAACTAAGACCACCAAAACCATGAACCAAAATAAACATTTTCTTTTTTAAGTTGATTATCTCAGGCATTTTGCTACAATTCTGGAAAGGTAAACAAACAGTAAACAGTATCAATTTTGGTTCAGGAAACAGATAAAATAGATTAGTAGTAATAAGAAAAATATAAAAAATCTGGATATATTGAAAACATACGTTTGCTTATCCAGAATTAAAGTAAGTCTTGGACTTCAGCAAATCTGAGCTATCACTAGATATAATCACATTGCTGATATTCATCTCATGTTCTACTAAACCCATTGACTTTAATTGGAAGAAGTTATTGAAGCTTTAATTAACATATCAAAATTCCAGGAAGGAAGTAATAAAAAAAATAGACCATGGAATAACAAAATTAACCTATTATTTAGTATTTTACCCAAAGTATCATCTACTGCATTAGAATTATATTGGAAGACACATACAATAAGATATTTCTAATGTAGAAGTGGGAGTGATCAGTTGTTAGATAGCTAGGAAATAGATGGCTACAAAATAACAGTGTAACTAAGAATGAAAGAGAAAATAATTCTCTGTCTTAAATACTACTTACATTTTTGTGTAACTAGTAGAACTCATTCATCTTTTCATGAACATTTTAACAATCTTATGTGCAGATAAATTGTTTTATGATATTTTAACATTAAATTAAATGACAAATATCTATGTTCATACTGCAAACAAGAGAAAAGCACATAAAATTCAGAATGTTTTACCTATAAATATAAGACCAATTAGGTAAAGTATTATTTGAAATTAAGGAAAAGTTGAAACTTTTATAGATAAAGATAATTAGAGTTAAAAAATGAATATTGAAGCTTATATATGACACTTAATATTTCAAATTTGGTATTTTTTAAACTAAGTATATTAAAAATAAATTATAATAGCTTATAAATTTACTAACAATGATAATTCAGCTTCTAGAAATACACTTTTAATCTTTAAAAATATGACTTTTATTAAAATTGGACACCTTACAATTTATTCAGTATAATTTATAGTGACAAATACTTTCTATTCAAGTAATTATGACTTTGTGAATTTATTGAAATATGTAAAGGATAATATCTTTTGATACTGTTGACAGCAGCTCATTTTGTACATGTTTCAATTGAATGATCACAAAAATCATGCCATGTTTATCTGAAGTGAAAAGATGAGACCAGCTGGCAAGTATAAAGAATTATAATTATGAAATGATAGACTTTTAATCACTTTAACAGGACTATTTTGGGCGACAAAATAAATTAATATAGGAATAAAACTGCAAAGATTGTAAAATCAGATAATTCAAAATTTTTTAAAAAAACTACCTGAAGATCATCTAAACAAATATATTTTTAGCAATGAATGAAAAAAAATAATATTATTTGAATTGGCAGATCATACATGTACACATTAATGGGGTACTCTATGTCGATTTGATGTATGTCCATAATGTGGAATAATTAAATCAAGCTGATTAATGTATCAATCACCATACTTTATTTTTGTGATGAGACATTTAAAATTATTCTCCTAGTATTTTGGTATGCATATTATTATTGACTATAGTTAACCTGCTGTGCAATAGATCTCAAAATTTTTCCTGTGTCCAACCAAAATATTGTGCCATTTAATCAACAACCAGCCATTCTCTCACACTCCTTCCTCCAATCTATGGTAACAATTATTATATTCCATTTTTTTGAGTTCTATTTTTAATGATTCCACAACTAAGAGGATCCTAAAGTATTTACATGACTGTGTCTTAAAATTCTTGGGAATCAATGAAAGAGGTGAAAGATCTATGTAATGAAAATTACAGAAGCCTAAAGAAAGAAATCAAAGAAGACCTTAGAAGATGGAAATAACTACCTCACTCTTGGGTAGGCAGAATTAATATTATCAAAATGACCATACTCCCAAAAGCACTATAAAGATTTAATGCAATTCTGATCAAAATCCCAATGAAATTCCTCATAGAAAAAAAATGCAGTCATAAATTTCATCTGGAAAAATAAGAGACCCAGAATAGCTAAAGCAATCTTTAGCAGGAAGAGTGAAACAAGTGGCATCACTATACCAGAACTTAAACTACTCTACATTCTACAGAGCAATAGTAACAAAAACAGCATGGTACTCACACTAAAATAGAATGGTAGACCAATGGTACAGAATAGAGGACACAGAAAATATCCAACATAATTACAGTTATATTAGACAAAGGTGCCAAAAACATGCATTGGAGAAAAGATAGCCTCTTCAACAAATGTAGCTGGGAAAACTGGAAATCCATTTGCAACAAAATGAAAATTAAACCCCTATCTCTCACCATGCACAAAATTCAACTCAAAATGGATCAAGGACCTAGGAATAAAACCAGAGACCCTGCATCAAATAGAAGAAAAAGTAGGCTCTAATCTCCATCATGTGGGATTAGGCCCCAACTTCCTTAGTAATACTCCTTTGGCGCAAGAATTAAAATCAAGAATCAATAAATGGGATGGACTCAAACTAAAAAGTTTCTTCTCTGGAAGAAAAGCAATCTGTGAGGTGACATCTTGGGAACAAATATTTATTTACCCCTCACACTCCAAATACAGCAATAATCTATAGGGTATATAAAGAACTCAAAAATCTTTTTTTTTTGTTACACATGGGCTTATTTACTTTAAAATGATTGTAATATTTATTCTTTTAATATATATGTCAAAAGCTAATAAATACATAAACTATAGAAAATCAATTCAGGAATTAATGAATTACTATAAGATGAATGTTCTTACAAGCAACATGCAGATTGAGTAGAGAACTTTCCAGTCAACCAAGGAGCCCCTGGTGTGCCCCATTCTCAAATATCTTAACACCAAAAAAAAAAAAACCCAATCAAAAAATGACTCGAGGACTTGAACAGACATTTCTCAGAAGATGATATATAATTAGTCAACAAATATAGGAAAAAATGTTCATCATCACTAGCAATTAGAAAAATGCAAATAAAAACTAGATTTCATCTCACTCTAGTCAGAACGACAGCTATTATGAAGACAAACAAATATATTTATAGCAGCACAATTCACAATAGCCAAACTGTGGAACCAACCTAGATATTGTTCAATAGATGAATGGATAAAAAATGTGGCGTGTATACACAATGAAATATTACTCAGCAATAAATGAGAATAAAATTATGGCATTGACAGTTAAATGGATGAACTTAGAGAAGATAATGCTTAGTGAAGTTAGTTAATCCCATAAAACCAAATGCTGAATGTTTTCTTTTATATAAGGAGGCGGATTCATAGTGGGAGAGGTAGCAGGAGCATGGGGGGAATAAAGGAACTCTAGATAGGGAAGATGGGGTCAGAAGAAAAGGGAGGAGGAATGGGGTCAGAAATGATGGTGGAATGTGAGGGACATCATTATCCAAAGTACATGTATGAAGACACATATTGGTGTGAATATACTTTGTATACAACCAGAGATAGGAAAATTGTGCTCTAGTTGTGTAATAAGAATTGTAATGCATTTGCTGTCATATATAAATAAAAAAAATTTTAAACAAAACAATTTTAATATATTCATTTCTGATTGGTTAGTGGGAGCCTGGAGGATTCCTAAGTGTTGTACAACAAAGTATTTCTACAGTTTGGTGTGAAAATACCCTCAATGTTCTAAGAAAACATATTTTCAAACTTCATTTCAATGTTCTGAACAAATGTTAGAATCAAAAATATATGTCTTCAAAATGATTGGATTCTCAGATTTTCCACTTACTTTTAAACATTTTCTTAAATAACTTGAATCATTTTAAATAGTTTGCAACGTGTATTTTATCCTGTTTACTTATTTTTTAGTAATGGGAGTAAAAGTATAGGCCCATTTACTCTATCAATAACCATATTAGCATTATGTAAGAAATATGTCAAATTATGAAATATGTAATTAATTTTATTGACATTTATTAGAGCTAATAAACTCACTAAATTTTACTGAATATTTTTTCTTATTGTTACTTATAGAGTAGAAAAAGGATTATTACCTTGAAATAGATGTGACTTCTGCCTTAAGCATTACATGCTCTTGTTCTTTTAAACAACAATCCAGAACATTGTGGATCTGCAAGTTGTAGTCAAGTCTTTTACAATTGAACATATTAATCTTTGCATTCAAGAAAGACCACCTTTTTAAAATTCTCATAAACCAGTCTTGTGGGTAGATGTCAGAAGGACAGTTAGTAATACAACAGATTGGCACAGGTTCTCACTTGTTCTTTAGTTCTTAGCACTATTTTTTAAATTGTTTAATTTTTAGACAAATTTCTAAGTCCAATTGCTTCTTTGGATTCTTTTCCCCAGCATATTTAAATGCATTCACATTAACACTGTAATACTGTAATAACTCCTTTAGTATAGTATATTTATAGTTATTCATGATGATTAAATCAGTGTTCAATTCATTGTTTATAGAATACTTTTAGCATTATTTTAAAAATAATACCTAATTGATATATATGCAAATGAAGAAAACCAAGAATGCATCTCTTTGTCTCTTTTTCTCTCTCTCACACACACACCCCTATAAAGACATTGAACAGATTGAAATTTATCACCAAGTTGCTTAGATAGCCTCAATGTTCTCATATTTATTTATAAAATAAAATAATAAAATTTGTGAGAGTACTTTGATTTTCCACTATTTAAATATATTTCATAGGAGTAACTATTCTGGTATTGTCAAAAGAAAATGAGAATTTTAAGTTTAATCTGATTAGTGATTTTGTTTATATACCATGTACTAGATTATAGAAAAACATTCACTCTTTTGTGAAAATTTTATTTTAAATCTATAAACAATGCTAAGAAACCGAAATATTTCTCATAGTAGTACATTTTAGTAATTATCTATTGTTTTAATTATATTGTTTTTTCCTAAAGTGAATAATGCAATATAATTAGTTCAAAAGCACCTATGAAAGATTTTAATAAATGGCCTGAAAGGAAATAATTTGCTATTTATTCTAAAATAATAAATCAGGAAATGCTACAACCTTTTGTTAATTGATAAACTTTACATCATATACCAAGTTAGATCTATACAATTGTCCTTCTACCTTAGGATAAGAATCCAAATACACATTGATTAGTGTTCAAGATGTTAGCATTGTTATTAATATTGTCTATATAATCATTTTTCTCCACAGTGGTTTTTGTTAGCAACCTATCAATCTGAAGCAAGTAACACATAAGGAACAAAAAGTATGGCAAATAATGTGAAAAAACCAATACTTAATTACTTAGTTTGGACTTCAGATACTTAAATGTGGCAAAATAATTCAAGTCACACTGGTTTCTAAAAGTCATGAAGTATTAAGTAATACAATATAGTAACAAATCCATTCTTACTTTTAGGCTTTTATCAATATAATTAAAATATGTCATATAAAACTTATTTTAGAGAAATACATTTGTAAAAATTTCATAATGTATAATTTTTTATTCATTTATTTACTTTTTAAAAATTTGTATGTGGTGCTGAGGATCAAACCCAAGGCCTCACATATTCTAGGCAAGCACTCTACTGCTGAGCCACAACCCCAGCCCCATCATTATGTATAAATTTATGTAATAAAAATAGTTTAATTATTTAGCATTCTGTTTTGAATCTAGAAATGTCCCATGAGAAACTCATATTTTGAAAATATAATCCTCAGTTAATGAGGGTTAGACATGGAACTGTAAGGCAACAGTGAGAACTATAATCTCATCAATGGATTAATCCACTTGAAGATTAATAACTTGAATGAACTACTGGGTGGTAACTATAGGTAACTTGGGGATGGCTGGAGGTCACTGGAGGTGTGACCTTGAGGATTTTATTCTCATTCCTGGCTCATCATTGTTTGCTCTTTCCTTTTACTTCCTGGCTACCATCCATGAGTAGCTTTCCTCTGTCACAGCCTGCCACTTTGAATGTTTCAACTCACCTCCAGCCCAAAACAATGAAGTCATTCAGGAATTTTCTGATACCTATTAAATGGAGATCCTAAAATAAACCTTTTTATCCTCTTAATTGTTTTTGTTGGGTATTTTGGTCATAGCAATAGAAAGCTGACAAACATTCTTAGTTACTTCCTTGTTTCTATGATATTGTGTGTTAGATACTGATATCACATGTATTTTTTGCATTTACAAATACATCAAAACTTATGTAAGCTACAACATATTCTTAAAATGAGCCAGTACAGTGATTGGCTACAATTTCACATGTAAGTGATTCACTGAGATTAACATGCATTTATAGATCCTCATTGAACATTGTTCATGCCTTTTCAAGCAAAACCAGTACAATTTGGAGGTGCTGAACAGTGAACATTGATAGGAGGTCTACTAACAGGAAACCAGGGGGATTTTAATATAATATCTATAAGATTTAAGGTATTATAATAGTTATTCAATAAATATTTCTTAATGTAATTATCATCTGAAGCTATAATAAACTCAATTTCATGAGAAAAACACAATTTTTAAGCAATATATAATAAGAATGCTTTATATGAAAGTGGTATTTCTACATGTTTAATGTATAATATTAGAATTTTCATGGTTTAAAATTTTAATGCCTACAAAGGACTTCTCTCAAATTCAAAGGAATATTTTATTTGAGGGATTAGAATGATTTTATGAATCATATATCTTTGTTTTGCCATAATCATCAGACCACAAAGTCAATTTGCAATAAGTGCACTTAAATACAATATTTTTTATTTGTTTGTTCACTTGTTTACACATTTTAAGGCTTGTTTTATAAATCATTTAATATATTTGTTCCCCTATTTTATCGGCATGAATATAAAATTTAATGTACTATAATTATAATAAAAACCTTGATTGTTGGAAGTACCTATATATGATATGCCAACTGATAATATAGCAACCCTCTTCTAAATGTGCCTTAGAATGATGTGTTTCTAATATGCATCTAACTCACACATCTATTATATAGTTAAAATCTTCAAATCAAAAAACAAAGGTATTACATTTTTATGGAATCATGTTAATAAAATCACTGAAGGTGTTGATAAAGATCACAATTAATTATAAGGCATTCATGCCAAAGGGAATGATTTACTGCAAACAAGTTTCAAAGGTAGTAGCCAGGTTTTTTCTTCCTCATAAATATGTTATCTGGACTAGACTGAAAATGACAAATGCATTTGAGTGATAGTTTGCTATATTCATTTACTATTACTAACAATTATATGTCTCTATTTTTTCAACTTCACAAACAAAAGTATTTTAATATCTATAACTTTCTGAACATTTTCCCCTGAATAGAGAATTCTTAAAATAAGAAGTCACACAGCTTAGTAAATTTAAGTGAGCTACAACATTTTTTTAAATGAAAACACTGATTATAAGTATTTGTATATTTAATTATTTTGGTGTTTGTTTTTCTTGAATTACAAGTTTCATTATTCATATACCTATATCTATATCTAATAAAGAATTTTCTTAGACATGTAATATGATCGGTAAATATGCATGACTTTTGTTAAAAATATAATGGAATTAAGTTGTGATATATTTATTTTTATATCTTCATAACTTTTGGAGGACATAATAATTTATTTTGAAGATGTAATCATTCACATCTTAGTATGACATTTTTTATTGCCATCTGTGCCAGATTCTGTGTGACTGAAAATGTTAAACAGGAAGCCAACCTACAAAGAAATGGTTTGACTATAAATCAGCTGTTTGCTTCAATAAGTATGTGCAAAAGAAATAAAGCAACTGGCTTTATTTCTGAAAATCTGAAATAAAGTATGAAAACTTTGTACTAAGTTTTGAAGAATGATAAGAAAATCTGCAAATAAGAAAATGATGTTGCAAAGGCATAATTGGCAAAGGAAATGGAATCTGCTGTGTCAGTCATCCAGTAGACATTGAGCACCTACTGGTGGGAAATTTCACCCTCCCCCCCAAAAAAAACCTTTTTTTTAAAGATAGTACTGATGTATCTTCTGAGGTGGGGGAAATGTAGTGAATGTGTTAATCATAGTAATTTATGTTGAATACTGGCTCTTCTTTATCCCTTTTAAATACAGACTTTGGTTTCCAGGCACACGCAAGTTTATGTCTCACATATAAGCTTGTTTCCGTAACTACACTTCCAAAATCTCCCTTTCTCAAAATAACGATATAACGTGTAAATGCACTAAACATTTTCCCAATGGGAAACATACATATGTATCCTGCATAATTCAAACTATTATTAATAATCATTACTCCATAGATTTCAGCATCTCTAGCTGACACAATTTTTGTCTCTGATATACTTTCTCATGATCTGTACCTTTCAGCTACTAAATAAATAATGTACAATGGTCAAAGAAAATTAAGCAGTGATGAAAAAACTGTATACATAGTTTTAATCGACTAGTATCAAAAAGTAGGTCCCTAGTCAGCCTATACCACACATGAGACAAAAACACTTCATTAGAAGTAGAGGGAAATTTTAGACCTTTAATCTGACTGATCCTAACTATGTTTGTGAGAAAATTTCCTTGTCCTGGAATCTCTATGCCTATTCCTGAGACCAGAAACTTTGTAGAAGAAAGTTAATTGGTAGAAGAAAGTTAATTTTTAGTAGTCTATTACAACTCTGTCTGCTTTACAGTCTTGGAAATTGTTGTGTTATTATGACAATCACCATTTCTTTGCGATATTTCCAGGAATACATTTATCTTAATACATTTACCTGTACTTTCATTTCAGTTTTGGGGGAGTGTTGACTAGCACCAATTTCAGAATCTTATTTATTAGGAATGTTTTTCTTGAGTAAGTCCCTGGTCCTCAAAGTTTATTTCTCTTTACCTATAGCTGTGAATGTTTAACCATGACTTACTGCTCTTATTCTAAATGATCCTCCCTCCTACTTTTATAGAAATATAATTTAGGTCTCAGATTGTGTTCTAATTGATTTTTTCTTTTTGACAGATAATATCAAAAACAGAATGCAACATTGAAACATATAAGAGGGACCAGGTGGGACACTAAATAGCAACATTTCTCTGGTTATTCTAGACTATCTTTATTATTAGGAAATTTTAAGAGATTGACAGTCACCCTAATTTGGATAACTTATCTGATATACCTTATGGTCTTTACAATTTATATTCATTCTCTGAAGGAAAGTAGCCTTTAACAGATAGGCCCAGAAGAATAGAACTCTGGAGTTAGTGTTCCTTGTTCAAACTTAGGCTTTACCCCTTACTTGGTGGAGTAAGTACCTTGGCAAGAAATAGCATCATTTGGTGCTCTGATTCTGTCCAATGTCCCTCAATGTTTTACACTGCACAGGGGTTTGTGAGAAACACATAACCTGTATAAAGCACCTGGTGCACATATGGGCATGGTCAGTGTTGCACAAGTGTCACTGTGTATTATTGTAATAATCAGTCTAACAAAGACAGGGCAACTTAAGGTTTGTCATAGGAAGGGGACACCTGAGGTGAGACATAACACATGTAAACTTAAATAGGAGAAGCACAAATTCCTCAATGAACACAGAATCATCAACAACTGAAAAATCATTATAGAAAAACATGTAAAAATATTGAAAAAATGGCATAGATTTGAAATGTTTACATAAGTCGGGTTGTACATAAGTTTTTCATAAGTCATATGAAAAATATTGCTCTATGTTGCCAGTGTTTTTGAATATATTTCATTCCATCATCCTTAATGAACTACCTTAATTCTTTGGTAACATTGACAATACTCTTTCATAAGTTTCCTTGTTTGATCTTCCAAATTTAAACATACTCTGCTCATTACACTGTTATTGCCTAATCTGTAAAGGTGAGGATTTTAGTTCAATTTTAAACACTTTTGTAGTTAAATACCGTTTTTTTCTCTTCACTTCCCACTAATATAAATGTCACCTGTAATGATGTCTCTTAAATGCATACAAAATCACATAATATGTACATCAAACCGTACATGCAGTTATAGAAGATTCATTTGCATGCCCTTGAATAAAGTAAAACAAAAAAGAAATTTTAAACTTTCATTGGCAAATTATAAGCTAAAATTTTTCTTAGTGGCAATGTCTAAATTAGTGTTTCATCTTTGGCTTGAGAACCTAATATAACTAACTGCATGTGCTATTTATTTTCAATAAGCCAATGGTGAAAATTAGAAGTAATTTAATACCAATTATACTAAATTAGTAATCCTGATTTTAAAATTTGTCATTGATAATACAAATTATTCTCTTAACTAGTTACAAAAACATATTTAATTGTCATATTCTGAATAAAACAATGTACAATTATTATTTTGAACAATTTTGTGAGACATATCCACTTTCAGAACTAATTATTCCCTTTCTCATTTTCTATATAATTGGATTTAAAGCTAACCAATGCCTCTCAACTAAAATGTAGTCAGGACAATAGTTAAAAAAAAAAGTAAATATATATGTTTGTGTGTAACAAAATCTGTGAAGGAAAATATGAAAATTCAATAAATTATCATTTTCTTTGAATTGGAAATATTTAGACTTTCTCATAAGTCAAACTTATATCATATTTATTGCTAATAATGTTTTAGTTAATGGTATCTAGGGGGAAATCTTTCATTTGGAATATATTTTATTAAGAAAGCTAGTTAAAACGTGTGTAACATAGTTAATCATATGTATTTTGTACATTTAAATAGAGATAAAGAAGAACGACAGAACAGATATAAAAATATGATTTTAATGTAGTGTATTATTGCAAGCAAAAGCTGACATATTTTGAACACTATAGACCAGATTTGATCTTAGTGCTTTTAGACACTTATCAACCTATCATCCAGTCTACTCTCTGCATTGGGAACGTGGTGAGTTTCTTGGACTATTTCTGTGGGCTTTGTAAACATCTTGATTCCACTTGGATTCAGTTACTGAGAAGACATAACACAGTATAAAAGATTGAAGAGAATAAGGACACAGCATTTATTCCAATAGTTTCATTAAAGCAAAGGTTGTTTTAGACTTTTTGGGTCCTATAATCCACAAACCTTCTCCAAATTTGCTTTTCTAAGCAACCCACTCTGTGATGTTTTCAGTGACTCTGTTTCCCTGGGCCCTTCACATTTGGAGTGGCAACACAGCTGCTATTACTAGTCCTGGGGAACAGAACTATCCCTTGTAAGTTTCCTTCATATTCATACATTTAAAAACTCTATTATATCCACTTTGTTTCATTCTAGCTTGACTACACAAACATATTTTTACAAATTAACATAGGCACATATAAAAATAGCAGCTTAATTTTTTTTCCAATAATTACTGATGAAAACACTTTTCAATCTCTGCTTTGCAGATGTGTGTTGAGGTAAGTAGAGTTTAAGTCATTTGGTTGGCATATGGTGAAATTAAGTTTTGAATTAGTCTGACACTAAGTACAAAGTGCCTGACACGTATGCAACACATACACATTACAAAACTACAGTCATGTCAAGGCAATAGAATCATCTTAATAACTTATACAATTTTAAAAAATACTAAAAATGGACCTTTCACTCACATTAATTGCTCTATTCTCTAATAACACATGGGAAAGATAACCAAATGAGGATATGGTCTCAGAAGTGACCTACTTGGTCAAGTTTTCATAACTGATGAAGGTTTTTCCAGTGATGTGTATAAACTGACATGAATCATAACAAAGGGCATAATACATTAGTCAGTTACTGATGACAGAAGATATCAGTGCAAAGATTTTGATTGTTGCAGAGAGAAAAGGGTGGGCTGTCTTGTCTGATGCACATAGAGCTGTGAGACTTGATCTTTAGGGCAGTACTAGGTCCAGTCTGCTCTGAACACATAGATTACTCTTTATGGCAATCTGTAAGCATATAATCTCTTTTTCTAAGAGCTTAGTTTTCCTCTGGATTTATAAATAATTAAACAGCATATGACCAATTTTAAAAGAAAGACACTATGCATAACTAAAAGTCGTATTCTATACTTAAGTAATGCAAAATGCTAAGGAAATGTAAATCTGCTTTCTGACAACCAATAATTAAAAATAAAATTGAATTCAAAAATTCAATGTGTAATTTCTTTTCTTCCTTGTGGCTAGCAATTCTGAAGGAGTCATTCTTCCCGGGTAGCCCTGCCTTTCTCTGGTCCTCTCACCATCACACTGGGTTTGACTGTGAGGGAAAAACTCCATCCCTAATTTCTCAAATTACATATCCTACCGTGGGATTTACTGAAAGTTTAACAAAACTAGCATGAAATTATAATAGAGATGATAATTTATATTTCTGTATAAGCCTCTTTAACACCTACAGTCTAGCTTCTTTAAGCCTCCTCATGCTTATACATTTGTTTCAATATATACACAACCCCAGAGAGCAAATTAAGAGTTTTCTCACCTCAGTATGAGATTGAATCTTTGAAATAGAACTGAATTATGATTTATCAAATTCTTACTCTACACTCTCCTCCTAGGTCTCATAAACCATGTTCAAAGAAACTTATTCCAAAATATATCATCTCTCTTCTAGACATTAGGAGTCCCTTCAATAAGTTTCAGGTTTGTGTATATAGTTAGTAGCTGATGATTCCATTGTTCCTTATTTGTCTCAAATTGTCTCAAATTGATATGCCCAAATACAATACCTGTCTTCTGACTTTAAAATATTATCCTTCAAAGGAAACAGAGAAAGAAAACTGTCCAGGAAAAATAATTTTACCACGATTTCTAGCCACAAAAATATCAGAAGTGACTTAATAAAATTGAGAATGTGATTTATTTT
Organism: Ictidomys tridecemlineatus; assembly: GCF_052094955.1. NCBI lineage: Eukaryota > Metazoa > Chordata > Mammalia > Rodentia > Sciuridae > Ictidomys > Ictidomys tridecemlineatus. Next base: position 141,687,279 of record NC_135482.1, read on the forward strand.
TTCATCCTTCCTATTACCAAAAGGAGTAAGTCACTCTTGATGATACATCCTCCTGTATTCAAAATATCACCAATTCAAACAATGGTCTCTATACCTTTAGAATCCATCAAATTGTTTTCTTTCTTGACACAACTCTAATTTAAATTACTATCATCCTTCAGTCTACTGTAATTGCCTGATAGCTGGTTTTATTTCATCTTTTCTATACCTGCTGTAAGTTTTAATCATCTATACAACCAATTAATCTTTCCAAACAGTCATTTATGTTATCTAAGTGAAAATGAATCAAAGGAAGCAGATGAGATGAAGTTCTATACAATCTAAACTCTTCTTCCTTTTTCCCTTTATTTTTCAAGTACCCTCATTTCCCATTTAGTTAAAAACTACTCCATTTCCTCTAGACTTTTGCTATTTTGTTTGGCAGAAATCTCTCATGTGCATTGGCTTAGTAATTAATTTATCTCTCCATCATATATCAAGTCAATCCTTATCACTCTTTGCTCAAGGACACCTTTCCTGATCTCTAAATAGAAAATGTGTACCTTCAAAGATCCACTTAACCTATTTCTTTTTTTTTTTTTTTAAAGAGAGAGTGAGAGAGGAGAGAGAGAGAGAGAGACTTTTTAATATTTATTTTTTAGTTCTCGGCGGACACAACATCTTTGTTGGTATGTGGTGCTGAGGATCGAACCCGGGCCGCACGCATGCCAGGCGAGCACGCTACCACTTGAGCCACATCCCCAGCCCACCCATTTCTAATTTTATATTTGAGTTATTTAATAGCTATATGGTTTGGACATGAATTGTCTTCACAAAAATCCTGTGTTAATGCAGGAATGTTCAGAGGTAAAATGATTGGACTGTAAAAGCTGTAACTTAACCAGTCAACCACAATTTGAAAGACCCAGCTGTGTGGTAACTGTGAGCAGGTGGGGTGGTAGCTGATGGAGGTGGGTCCTTGGAAATGTGACCTAAAAGGGTTCATCTTCCCTGTGGCCCTTCCCCCTTCCTATCTCTGCTTTCCAGGACGTGAAGAGCTTTTCTTTTCCATGTCCTTCTGCCATAATGTGTTGCCTCATTTTGGGCCCAGAGCAATGAACTCCAGACCTATAAAATGAGATCTCTGAAACTATGAGGCCTAAAACGAACTTTCCTGCCATGAAGTTGTTCTTGTCGGGTACATTGGTCAGCAATGAAAAGCTGACTAAAAAATGGCTCTCTGCCTCACCTAATACACATAAATCACACGTGGAAAGTAGTTATGATTTGTTTGTTCACAATAGCATCCTGCACTTACAGCATTCCAGGCATATTTGATGTGGTATTTATATTTTTTGTATAAATAAGTAATAAATGAATTCTTAGAACTGTAAAAATATCGTCCTCCCTAGGACATCATTAACAGGTGTGTAATCTCATTCTGTAAACCAAATAAAATTTTTACATAAATGGAATAATTTATCCATTTTACTGAGCTGGATTATCAATTTCATTAATCACAATTTTTGTTATATGATGTATCTTTGTCAATATCATTATTACTATTATTTTTATTCTTCCAAAAATTCCTGTATGATTGTCATTTTTTCAAATATATGCTGATCAATAACTAAATTTCGTCATCTGTTTTCTCATTCATTTATATTCTTTTCAATAAATAAAGCACATCTATCATTTCTTAATATTAAAAAATTATTTTCACTGAATAGAATTATTAAGTGAAAGCCACATATATATGAGAAATTAAGACTTACTTTACATAGATATTTCATTTATATTTGCCTAAAGAAAATATCACTTTTTGTTGTTATTAATGATGTCCTGGGGAGGACAATATTTTTACAATTCTAAGAATTCACTTATTACTTATTTATACAAAATATATAAATACCACACCAAATATGCCTGGAATGCTGTAAGCTAAGGATACTATTGTGAACAAACAAATCATTACTGTCCTCCACGTATGATTTATGTGTATTAGATGAGGCAGATAGCCATTTTTTAGTCAGCTTTTCATTGCTGACCAATGTACCTGACAAGAACAACTTCAGGGAAGGAAAGTTTGTTTAGGCCTCACAGTTTCAGAGTTATGTTTTGTTATATTTAATTAAAATATTAAAAATAAATAAATTTATAAAGGTTGAATAAATCTATAATCTCTAAGATAAAGATAATTTATTTAAAAATAAAATACCACATATTTTTAACTTTGTATTCCAGGAAATTTATTTTCTTTCCTTCATCCATAGTCAGAAGATACAAAGAATCATATGCTTTTTATCTCATTTTTAAACAAAGTTATTACATGAAATTTAAAAATAAAATGCATACATACAAGTTGACATTTATAGGAAAAAAGATTACTGCCAAGTTTGAAGTATAGATAACATTATGCCTTTAAAAATTTTAGTAAGATAGGTTCCAAAATTGCATCTGTGATTAAAAAGGAATGTACAATTTTTATGTAAAACTATGCAAAATTTAATATCAATCAGGATAATGTATTGTTTTTTTAATTGAGTTTTTCAAATAAAGTATTTTATGCTTGTGTTCACAAGTAGTTTACCATTCATTAATTTACTAAATTATAGAATGGTTGAGAGCATGAGTTTCAGTTTGGAGAAAACTACTTCATATCTCAAATAAATCATTTGATAACTGGGAGATTTTCATTAAGTTACTCAACTATTCAGCACTTCAGCTTCCTCACATAGAGTAGTCGAGAGGGTTAAATGATGTAATGCATGGGAAGTGCTTAGCACATATTGCATGCCAAATTAGCTATCCTATTGAAGACCCTGTTATTATTTTAAATGTAGTTTGGGGCTGGAGATGTGGCTCAAGCGGTAGCGCGCTCACCTGGCATGCATGCGGCCCAGGTTCGATCCTCAGCACCACATACCAACAAAGATGTTGTGTCCGCCGAGAACTAAAAAATAAATATTAAAAAAATAAATAAATAAAAAATAAATGTAGTTTGCTGACAGATATGATGAATATAGAGCTTCGAATGCATTTTTTCTTTTTACCTAAAGCAACAAAAGATTTTTAGACAATTAAGTCCCAACCATTTTAGAAAATTGAATTTCAGAACCAATTTGAGTAACATTTTTCACACATGTATAAAGCCTGAAATTCCATTTTGGGTCATTGAACTATGATGTGAAATCCCATTCACTATTAAAAAACATCTTCAAACTTCTTCTCTGCTGAGGTAGTTTAATCAATGTTTTGGTGAAAAAATAGACACAAATACTTTGGATAAAATAGATGGAGATTCTATGTATTCTCTAAATGTATAATGCTGTTTTTTATCTCCCCTTTCTCTTACAACTTAATGTATATTTGGAGATGCTGGAAAAATAGCTCTAGTAGAAAATGAAATCCAAATAATGTTGAAAGCGTAAAAGCCTACATCCCTATTCCAATCTAGAAACTTTAAAAGACTTTTCTCTATCACCCACATATATTTTTTAGAATATTTTCTGGAGTTAAGCAGTTTATTTTAAGCAGTCTATTAGCTACTTATTGGGAGATTAGTTGATTTTGACCAATTTTCTTCATTGAATTCTATCAGTTTCTCAGTAGGAGGTAGCGAAAAGACACATTCTTTATTTTAATTACTTTCAGAGATCTAATACACTATTGATGATTTATAAAATTTAATTTAAAATATGCATAGTAATTTCTATCAATATCACCTCTTTACATTTATATAAATGGAGCAGTAATACTAGGTCAGTGTTATAACATTTTTCAAGCATGCATGAACAAAAAAAATGACAATAATAAAAAAAATCTAATTTGAAGGTCAAATGTTTTCTGTCCTTTTTTCTATAAAGCCTCTGAACTCCTCTCTCTCTTTCTGTCTCTCGTGTAAACATACACTTTCTATGGTAGTGAAATTGTATAAAAAGCAGAAAGACTGACTTGAATATGTTGATGCAAATAATCTCACTGTAAATTATCCAAAGCCTTCAGTCTTATCCATTATGATTCTAATTATGTCCCTGAGATTGATAATAAAGTACAAATTTTACATTAAATTTTCACTGTGAAAGTGTCATAAGCATGTTCAAAGTCAAATGAACTATAATGCAAATTCTTGTTTAGATAAATAAAGAGAATGCAACAGTCCATCATGCAGAAATGCAATTAAGTTTTCTGAATGACTAAAGATGAAAGATGAGCTGTTTGCTTATGACAGCATTATGAAGACACCGAAAATTTCACATCATATATAATAGCTACCACCTGTTTTCTTATCATGTTTCTAAATACAAACTACCTATTATACAATAATTTCTTATAATAAGCTGCCACTATTCATATGGCTAGGTCTATAAGAGAAAATATTTCCCAAAAGTGTTATAATAGGATGAACTAGAATGTGGGTAAAATTTTACTAAAAATATAGAACTTCTGTTTATCATATATTAAAAATTTAATATATGAGGCTGAGGCTGTAACTCAGAGGAAGAGCACTTGCCTAGCATGTGTGAGGTCTTAGATTTATTCCCTACAAGAGAGAGAGAGAGAGAGACAGAAAGAGAGAGAGAGAGAGAGAAATTGTTTTTCTCCCTCAAGATTTTTTTAAAAATTGCATCACTTACCCTAAATCCCTTTAAATATATCATTTTGAACCTAACATACATATTATTCCATAAATGATATATACTGTTATTTTCTAATTGTGTTGGATAAATGAAAATTATTATTTGATTTTCCGGAAGTCATTCTATTGTTGAAAAATACTACTTAATATATAAATATAATCTATATGCTCTTTGTCTTTATGAGAAAATTAGAGAATTAATATGTAATAAAGCAAAAAATAGAGACAAGTTTACTCAGATTTATAGGAGATATATTTATGTGTATATTTTGATGGCATATATTTTATATGCAATTTTCTTTAATACTCTTTTATTTTATATTATCTTGCATTTACTATAATTATTCATTTCCTCCTAGAAGTTCAGATTTTCTATGTGTCCATACTTACTCTGACTAGTTACTAGATAGACAAGAACTAGAAGAGAAAGGATTACTATGGTATGATCTAAAGTTCACTCAAAGAGATATATTATAATCTAAACTATAAAATTATCATCTAGCTATCACGGGGATAGACATCAAGGAATAGGGAAAATGATTTGAAACTTTAAATTTATCTTTTGGGTGATCTTATATTTATGGACAACACACTCTAGTATTTTTTTGGGGGGGATAAGACCAATATTTTACTTCTGAATGGTCCAATTTGCTTAATTGATATTTGAGAAGAAGTTTAGTTTACAATCAGAAATGTAAATGTGTAGTAATAAAAAGAATAGACTAAAGATTTTTTGAAAGAAAGACTTTCTCTTTGATTTCAAGTTATACAAGTAAAATCTAGATGCAAACTGAAAGATATAGACTACTTATATATTACTGATAATGACTGTGAGTTTCCTTCCAAGTGTAATGTCTTTGGATAAATATTATATATTTAATAATAAATGGTAAGTAGAAGAGCCATACTGCTTAACTTTTGCACTGTGTTTTTTTCTTGAGAATATTTAATATTGTGAAATATATCATATAAAGTTAAAATTAAAAGTTGAAGCCAATAATTATGCAGAATATTTTCTTAATAGAGGTCATTATCATAAATTAAATTGAGCATTGTTTATATATTATACAATTATAATAAATTCATTGATGGGTACTTATATGATTAATGTGTACTTTTGTGATTTTTTTGTATGAATAACCCTTTTATATAAAAAACTAATTTTTATATCTTAGAATAAAATTAAGGTACGGATATATCATTTTAGCTTTTGTAAATCTTAAGGAAACACTAAGGGAAACATACAGTTTTATAATGGGTCAGAACACATAGTTTAAAAAATTTAATCAAAGTTAATATGTACCAGTTTAAAAATCCTGAAAAACAAAGTTTTATATAATTGAATCTTTGATTATATTTGTCATCTTAGATTTTAGAATTGTTTTCAATTTATTAGACAACTATGAAAATTTTCTTTTCCTTTTTTTTTGCCAAATAAACATTTATTTTTTGGTTCAAATATTAAGTTCCTTGGGGTTTTGATAACATACATTTAAGTTTTTAAAAATTAAAGCTTTCATTTTCCACAAAATTGTAAATGAAAAAAAAATGCATATATATAAAATGACTGTAATCATAATAGTGAGTGAATTAAATTGAATTTACTTTTACAAGATTTGTGCCACATGTAATCAGGGTATGCAGGTCTTAAAAATCTTTGGTATCAATCAAGGAAAATCATTTCAAAATATATTTAAATATAAATAGTGGCCATTTGAAATACTAAAAATGCATTTTTGCAATATTTCCTTTAAAATATAATTTAACAACTGGCTTATTTACTATATGCCATGTGTCTAAAATTATAACAATCATTATTTCAAGGTGTTGTACTAAGCAGATACATCTAATTGGTCTCTACATAAAATCTCACTGAAAGAGCATGAGAAGAAATCTATCAGAAGTTATTAATAGATGTTTTCCATTAAACAATCCATAGCTGATTGATATATTTCAATGCTAAACCAACTTTCCTGCTATCCCCAAACTGAGCCACGTAAACCTCTGATGTTCAGGGCAGCAGGAGTGATGGCTGACTTCATGGAGGGCATCAGACACCTGGGACTGCTTTCTCACAGGTGATAAAAAATGATCCCTGAAAAGAAATCATTCCAATTATAGAAGGGACATGCAGCACAGGTATTTTGTCAAATGAAACATACTTGTCACAACATTAGATTATAACTGAGTGTGGAGTGGGGTGTCAGATATTTTCTTTTCTCCTTGCCTCTGATGATCCAAGGTCAGAATTAAAACAGAGGCAAGTGAAAGAAGGTCATATGAAGGCGACAGTAGAATTTGTGAAGGAGTAAATTTAAAGCTTAAAAAATTAAGAAATGTACTAAGCAGGATCCACAGGAAAAACCTTTAAAATTGAATTGTCTAAAATCAGTGACTTTCCTTGCAAGTGACTAAAATTCCCTTAAAAATACACCCACTTTTCTTACCCAATCTAACAAAAATAAATTGCCATTGGGAACTGATTATTAACTGATTATGACTTGCAAGTATATTTCTTTCTTGAAATTACTATCTTTCATAAGGAGATGCCTCCCCAAGGCTATGTCCAATATATGGGGTCAGCCTTCATCCAATAACTGATTATGGTGATATATAATGGCCCTGTCCCCTTTTCTCAACATGGAAAATCTTTAAGCACATTCTTAGCTTCAGAACAATCTAGGGGGTAGTGTCAACATAAATGGTTAGGAATTATGTATAACAGATTTATCTTTTCTTCTTTTACTAAAATATTCAAATGTTTATTTCTTCCAATATAGACTCATGGATAAGCATTTAATAATGGATTACAATTCAAGACTATGTTTATATAAGTAGTGCTTAAATTGCCATTGGGAACTCTATAATTTGTCTCCTGTGTCCTTTTCCATACTCTAATCCTTTTGTTTTTGAACACCACCTTTAGTTTCTGGTACAACCAGCGGCTTCGGGTTTGTCTTGTATGTATGTTTCTTGCCCTAGAATGAATAACTTCTCCAAGGTACTTTAGTTCCTTTCATGGGAGAATGCTATAAGAAATCAATTTATGGGTCCAAATGTGCTCATGAATGCTGTACTATAACTATTTATATATGTAGATAGCTGTATCTGCAGACACGGGCATGAGTTCATACTGATGCCTGCAGGTCTAATCCAGCACCATCCTTTATAGATTACTTTTCCTCCGCCTAACCTGTTGTTAACATATGTCCCTAACAGTGAGGCTTGTGACTGTCTTCAATTAATTTATTATTTTTATTTCACGATATATGGAATAGTCAATTTCAGAATTGTCATCTCTTAACTGTCTTGGAGAAATAACTTTAGAAACTAGAATATAGTGTTTATGTACAGGACTGTGTTTTCCATCTTCAGTTTTACAGTTTTCCGTCAAACATCTTTCTCTGAAGTACTTAAGTTAGCGGCTTTAACTAAAATTCTGCAGTGAGACTGTGATGTACATTATGATACCATTTAGCATATTTGGCATTCTGAATTCCATCCTGTGATTCTTTGACTTTCTGCTGTTTTATTTTAATAATTTGTATACATTGTTTTATTATTTTTGTTGCAAAATTATGTGGGTTATCACAAGAATTTAAGAACATTATTTATAGACCACTGAAATGCTATAGGGATTAGTTATACTGCTTGAAATTTTCTTTTGGTTTTTCCTTAGTAAAGCATCACTTTTCCTAAAACTTCTAACTGATTTTTTATTCCTATACTTTTTACTTTTCCTTGAGGCCATCTAACTGGTATTCTTCCATGTAAATTTTTAGGCCTTCTGTCCCTTAACAAGATGATTTTTAGATTCATCAATTTTGTGTTGATTACTAGTTTATTTGTTTTAATCATGAAAACAGCATTTCATCTTATGAATGCACTATAGTTTTTTCTGGTTTTTTACCTATCATTCATCAAAGTACATCTTAGTTACTTGTAGTTTTTCTTACTGCAAATTAAAATGCTCTGAATATTCATGCGCATATATTCATGTTGTAATAAACTGTCAAATTTCAGTTGGATAAATACATACAAGTGAGCCCTGGAGCATATGATAAGTCTATGTTTCATTTAAGAAGTAGCCACATTGTCTTCCAGAGTGGCTGTACCAATGTGCAATCCCATTTGCAATGATAAAAGTTCCTGTTGCTCCACAAATTGGACAACAGCTTGCATTGTCAGTGTTCTGGGTTTTATCCATACTAATAGGTGTACAGTGGTAACTTCTTCATGCTTCCATCAATATTTCCCTAAAGAAAAATTATGTTGAGCTACCTTTTAATGTACTTAGTGCCAGTTCAGCCTTAATTGCTTTTTTAAATATTTTTTTAGTTATAGATGGATGCAATGTCTTTGTTTGTTTGTTTGTTTGTTTATTTGATGTGGTGCTGAGGATCAAAACCAGTGCCCCACATGTGCAAGGCAGGCAATCTGACACTGAGCCACAACCCCATCCCCCTAATTGTTTTGTTGATGATGGGTGAAAGAACTTCTAATCTTGTTCTGGTATCAGTCAGTTGTGCCACAGATGATCTGAAGCAGCAGCTCCCTTTTTGTTCTCATTGGCACTAGGAATGCAGGGTATGCAGGTCATGTCAGTGCTCCCAAAGAAGCCTGAGAGAAGCTGGTGACCTCCATGTCCTGAAAAGTCAGAACATTAGAAACACAGTCCAGTCTTCTCCTTCTCCAGACAGAAACTAGTTGCTAAGAGTTTCTTCCTAAGTATGGGGTCATGCTAAGGGAGGGATTTTATTGAGAAGTTGCCACAATTTTTTTTACCAACTGGCTTCAATGCCACTGGTGCCTTACTCACATGGGATATAATAGCCTACTACTTGGTCTCTGGGTTTCTTGCAAAGGGAATTAATCCATAAAATGTTGGTAAATCAGTGTCTCTGTGGGAAGGAAACTATGGTGCTTCCTATTTCATCATCTTTTTGATATCCCAGATTAATGTTTTCAAGCAAATTTATATCATGCTACCATTTCCTTCTTGACAAAGTATAAATTATTCTGTAACTATTAATTATAAAATGTAATATATACAATTTAGCATTGTGGTTTCTCTATATAATTCATAATATATTATTATTGAGATAGAATGTCACACAGCCCTGTCAAAATCTATAAATCAAGCACTATCTAAGCAAACTAAATGTTTCCCAGAACATTACAGTTTCCACAATTTTTCCTGTTTATTCCTGTTCTATAAATCTCCCATTCATTAGTTCATCATACTCTTTTTTCCCATTTTGAATCAAAACCATCTTTAACATATTTTAACATAGCCATATTAATTCCTCCCTTTTCTAATATCTTTTGGGATACAATATATATAACATTGAGTTTCAAAGTGTTTTTCTTATTAACCCCAAATGACTTTTGAAAATCTGCACTGTTCTCTCTCACAGTTCTATGCTTCAAGTTAAAATTTTCAAGTAAATATAAAACTAAGATAACTTTTAAATTTCTTATATTTTTAATAAAAGATAGTATTGATATGATAATTCAATTAATTTATTATATTCATTTTTACCTAATGGACATATACACTGCAGTATCTTTACCCACCATCATCTATTAAAAAATACAATATCAGATTCCTTTCTAATAATGAAATATTGCACATAAAACATTTTATCCATTTCTTTGTAAAGTGATATACTATTTTACTTAAAATATTTTGACAAAAAACATTATTCTTGCAACTAAATTATGAATGCAAATTTCTAATCTATTTTTAATGTCTTATCATTTAAAAAACAGTAGATGGTTTATTATAATAACAACTGCTAGTACATGATTTATCTAAACAATAATAATTTAAATAAAGTTATCTAGTAGTTGATATTGTTATTATGTTCAATTTTTATTTATAATAAAACTGCATGAAAACTGTGATCACAGTGCCAAACACACAATAGGTGTTCAATCTTCTTAATGCAAACACTTCAGAGATCATAATTTTTTTAAAAAAGCTGAACAAAGAAGCAAAAAGTTCAAAAATGTTTTGATTTAGTTTTGCATATAAATGAATTATTTTAAAATCATCAATATAATGTAAACACCAAAATCATCACTTTGCTATTATTAATGATTTTGCTAAATTCCCTTCTAAATTCAAAGCCCTTTAGTCCCAGTTGTAATTGATCAACTGCAAGGTATAAGCCACAGGATACAGTATTCATAAAGGTCTTTAACTACACAGACATCTGTTAGGTAACTAATTTAGGCACAAGTAGATCATCAAGTTGATTCATAAGTTACATAGAAGATAATCTTATAACCTAGAATGTTAAATATCTGGGCAATGTAGAGGACACACAAAAACTCTATCTTTTAAAAAAATTACTGTATGCAGATATAAAAAACAAAAAGTTTTATAGGAAGCAATTTAAATGAAAAACATTAGAACTTAATTTAATAAAAGAAATGTTTGGGACAAAATGAGGAACAATCTGAGGAACTATTTAAATGAGCAACATGTGATATTTGGGTTACTTTGCATATTATTAGAAAATATGATAATTTTTCTATCGTCTAAATGATTAGAAATATAGCTTTGTAATTACTATAGCACTATATTTTATTGCAAAGAGTTCATTTGTTTTGAAATATGAAATTTCCAAATGTTTGTATTTTTTCTAAATTACAGAAAAGTTTTCCTTGACCTAAAATATATGGCAAAGGTAAAGGAAAATGTCTAAAGAATCAAAAAGTCCAGTCTAAAGAAGATGGTATAGACTTCTCCCTCCCTACTACCACTCACTCTCTAAAACTCAAATGTTCCTGTGAACCATGGAAATAAAGCAAGAGACAGCTCAGCTTATTTTGAAAAGAAGGAGGAGAAAAACCAATTAGGGTTCCCTAGACTGGAGAAGTAATATTTAAATAGATCCTCTTATAGCTTCACATTAAAGAATAAAGCCCATGATCTCCCAACTTTCAAACTAGCAACAGAAGGAACTTGTTTAGACTTAGTCCTTCACCAGTTCAATAAGGGACACAAGACACTCTGTGGTACCATATGAAAATCAACCCAAATCCCTGCAACCATTACAATTGACCTATCCCTACCTTGACAACAGAAGATCAAGAAGTACCTGTGAAGAACATCCTACTACAATAAGTACCTGACCTAAAGGTCCTCTTCATCTTTATAACACTTTTCTCTCAGAGACACAGAAGCAGTTGAGCAGTTCTTCAGGGTGTATCCCATCACAGATATTTCATCATCTTTTTGCAAAATATTCTTTGCCTCCACGGACCACATAATTCCTTCCCAGACAGTAGAGATATTGGGTAGTCAGATAGGACATTGGGAAGTACTCTTCACCCTCCTTTACACCATAAAACAAGCAAAAAGTCTCTATTATCAAGAGCTATCTGCCAGCCAGGAAGCCCAGACACAGCTGAGTTCTTCACAATACTCACCAGATAGAAATGCATACTTTGCTCTTTTCAAACAAAAATTCCCTTTCCCCACCTAATGCAACCCAATATCAAGATTGGGGAAACTTTCTTCCACCTCATTAAGTAATTCATGCAGAGAACAGTGCAGTAATAGCAGTAAAGCAAAAACTGGACCAAACCAAGCAGATCAAAATAATACAGCCAAGATTTTGAAAATGAAATTATTATCAGATTAAAAGCCCCCCCAAAATAGGATGATGTAATCAATAAAAAGACTGAATTGTAAAACAGAACATTAAAATTATACCAAGAATCTATTAATTAATAGACAAATCATCACAAATACATCTGACACTCATCTGTTACTTGATAAAAGCAGGAAAATAATCACAATTAAAATGGTAAAACATTAATCAACTGATAGCAAATCATAGATAAATCAGAAATTATAATTTTCCAACAAAGTTCTTTAAGTAAACATCATAAAATGCTCAGTAAGCAATAATAAATATTCTTTAAATTACTTTTTTACTTTGATACAATTTAGGAAACATGGCTCATTTCATTGACCATGATAATCTCTAGTTCCATTCATTTTCCTATGAATGACATGATTTCAGTCTTCTATATGACTGACTAATACATATCACATTTTCTTTCTTTATTTGTACGATGATGGGTAGATTTTTGCCTGGAGAAAATAAGTGAAGGTTTGAACAGAACAATGAAGTGATGATGTGCTCATAAAAAATCTTTTCACATGAAAGCATGATGAAAGAGAATACATGTTCTCACATAATAATTTCATTTTGGATCCTTCAATTGTATCTTAATATACCCTATAAGAAACATGTAAGCTCTTTATACTCAAACTTACATTCTCTGGTAAAGAGTCATAGTTCCAGTGATCATATTTGATACACTTCTTCTAACTTAAATTCATATCTAATTCATCACCAAATGTTGATATTAACTTGCCTACTAAATAATGTTATATAAATCTTATTTTAATAGCTCACATGAGGTTTGGTGATGAGAATTTAAAGCTATATAAAACTTTGAAACAAAATGTCAAAAACATAGAGATGGACAAATTTTGAATCCTGGAGTCCTTCCAATTATTAAAGAGTTAAATTTTCCTTCTAATAGACTTGAGTCTAAAGGAATCAAATGACAACATTCATAAATGCAGCTCCTATTTCAAGCCCATTTTTAGTTTATCAACCAATAGTGATGATTTTTTACGTGAAATATTTTTCACCGTTTCATTTTCACCATTTAATCAAAATATATTTATATCTCTGCACAAGTTACCATCAATCTCCTGAACCACTAAAATAGCTTTCTGATGCTCTATTTCTGTATAATACCCATTCTCTATAATGCTGCTGAAAGAGCTCTTGATTAATAAGACAAAAATCCCTCACAGTCACAGCTGATAACCTTCAAAGCCTCATCATTGCTCTTAATGTACAGGCAAAATGCATTCATATGGCTTAATTTATTTCTTAACGTATTCTGTCCCTGGTTTTATTTCAAGGTTAACCTGTATTGTGCACTAATCTTCTAACTCTGCTTAGTCCTTCATCTTATCAGGTTTTGATGCTGAGACACAGGGAGAAGGGATAAAGTAAAAATAAGACAAAGAAGTGGAGGAGGAAGAAAAAGGAGCAAGTAGGAAGAAAGAAAGGGAAAAGAAGGAGACCAATGTAACTACAATGTGAGTAACTACAACACTTAAGGTATGAAGAAATTTTATATAAGTAAAATGCTAAGCAGCACACATTGGCAGGATATAATGTCTATATGTCTTTAACTTGAAACTCAGAAGATGCTCCAAAACAAAATTCGTGTCATCAACTCTCATACACCACACATCAGCAAAAACTATGTCAATGATACACTGAATATTGTATCTCCTCATAACAAGAACTCCAAACAATTATTTGTGTTGGTATTTTGGCATCATTATAATATTCAATAGATTTTCCAATGAACTGTGAACATTTGGCATCTTGCCCATTTCTTAATATCTTTACTGACATTAGCTTTCCAGTCCTTTATCTTTCAAACTTTCTTTAGTGGTTAAAATTATTCTCTCTCTCCTCTCTCTCTCTCTCTCTCTCTCTCTCTCTCTCTCTCTCTCTCTCTCTCTCTCTCTCCACACACACACACACACACACACACACACACACATTCTTGTTTATTGTAGAGTTCGTAACATGTTCTTTTGTTAAAAACTCCCAAATCAGATAGATAATCACAAGACACAAGAATGTATTCAGGAATTCTTTAAAATATTCTCAGGAAACAGAACTACTTTTCACAAATAGGACAACATTAATAATATTTTCCTGAATCCAGAATTTTCCCCCTCTTGAAAATAGCACAGGCTAATCATTTCCTTGAGGTATTACCTCAAGGAGATGTTGTGATATTGTTTTCATTGTAGTCTCTAAAATTAGGACAAAGCAAAAGACAAAGTAAAGAAAGGAAAAGAAATACAAAGGAAAAAGAGAAGAGAAACTCAGTGTATGCTCAAAAAGTTTCATTTTTTTTTCATAAAATCCTATGTAAGATACAGAGACACATTTGTAATTCTAGCTTTACAAATGACATCAAAAATTCTTTTTGTCTACAAAAAGTATACAAACAAAACTCAAATACTTATCTTGGCCCACATATGTATATTTAATATTTTAACCCCAATGATAAAGATTGTAATATATTCACCATTTTATTCATCATCAAGTTGGAAAATAATTACCAGCCTTTTTTCTCACTATGCTGGAGGCAATACAAGGAGATAATTCTCTTTATGATTTATGATTTTGAATTGGGTTCTGGAATTATTTACTTCTCTATTTATGCTCTTGAAAGCTATTCAGTGATGTTTGCTCAACTGAGTTATATTGGAAGGTAATCTGGAAAAAAAATTAAAATGTACTAAAAACTTTTATTTTCACACATATTGGTTTGCCAGACCTATTTATGGAAAAAAGAATCACTTATCTTCAAAGTCATATTTCAATGCACTTAAAGAATATTCAAGGAAAATATTGTGAAATTATCCCCCAAATGCAAGACAAAAAAAAAGGAGACAAAAAGGAGAAGAAAAATTAAGTTTAAGAAGTATATTTTACTTATCTTAGTCAAATTTTTTTATAAATTTATCTCATTGTTCATTCCAATTTTCCACTGGGCACCCTAAGAATTATCTGAATTTTTAAAAATATAATTTCATGGGAATTATATTGTTATGAAACAAATGTTTCTATACTAAGTAGGTAACCATATAAGTAACTGCAAACTAATGCTTCAAATTATTCTCATGGAACCTCACTGAATAAATCCAAGTTCATTACATTGCACAAGAGGGCCATTTACTTTTGGAAATACCATATAATTTTCAGAATACCTTTGTCTTTATCTTAAGGTGTACAAATGACTCCTTGCTACAATCATGATTAAATATAACCCATATTAGAAAGCAATGGGAAAAAGTATTCAATTTTTAGATAACATCTTGCTCTTCAAGTGAATTTAATAATCACTTGATAATGCTATTATTAACAAACCATTCTAAACAAATGATCTTAGTGTTAGGCAACAGACAGGTGAAGATGGTGGGAACACAATGGTAAGAAAATAATTCTATAAAATAGGTCCACTGTGCTGATCCCCACATTCTTTTTTTCCAAGAAGCAATTTATATTTATGCATGTATATATATATATATGCAAATATAGTAATAAATATAAATATATATGTATATACATCCCAAGGTACCCTGCTGAATGGGGAATCTTTTTTGATTAGATCCTGAAACTCTGGGAGATAAGGAAGTTTTTTCCAACCATAAAATCTGTAAGAATGTATGGTTAAGAATCCAATTAGAAGTCTGGCACAGATGCCTATACCTGTAATCCTAACAACTGAGGATGCTGAGGCAGGCAGATCAAGAGTGAGTTCAAACCAGCCTCAGCATCTTAGCAAGGCCATAAACAACTTAGCTAGACCCTGTGTCTAAATACAATATAACAAAGGACTGGGGAGGTGGCTCAGTGGTTAAATGCCTTCAGTTCATTATTAGTACCTAATAATCGTAATATAAAGAATCCAATGAGAACCAGTCATCAAGGCCCACCGTGACCTAGAGTTGCCATGGAAGTGGTACTTGAGAGTCTGCTGTCACCCTGCTGTTAGTCAAAAGTCAATAGATGTGCTTGAGTGGGACACTCTGGAAACTCCTCTGGGATCCCCAATTAAACTGGAGTGTAGGAGAGGCACATTGTCCCTCTCCTTTCTGAGAGGACTCCACTTTCTCACTGAAGAGTATTTCCTTTCCCTTTTTCTATTCCTTCATGAACTCATTTCTTTTGCTCTGAGCAACATGTCTGAAATCTTTCTGACTTGATCACAAGAATCAGTCTTCACCTTTCCTG
The DNA here is from genome assembly GCF_052094955.1 of Ictidomys tridecemlineatus. Taxonomy (NCBI): domain Eukaryota; kingdom Metazoa; phylum Chordata; class Mammalia; order Rodentia; family Sciuridae; genus Ictidomys; species Ictidomys tridecemlineatus. The sequence goes on from NC_135482.1 coordinate 141,703,761, forward strand.
GAAGGCCCCAGCTCTTTAACATTAGGAAATCTGTATCAGAGACTTTTTTTTTAGTAAGTAGATCCTATAGGAATCTAGGGAATAATCTTGTAAATATCTTCAAAATCATCATTCTTTGTCCCTAAGCAACTTGCATAGGAATTTGAAAAGTAATGAAAGATTAACAGAATTCTGGGTGAAATCATGCAGAATGGAAGAGAGCCTGCTTTCCTTTTGGTTGGAGAGTGAACAAGTCGAGATAACTCCTTTCAGTTCTGACCTAATTTGTTCAGTATCTACTAAAATTCCTACTGAGTACAGTTCACTGCATTGTGAAATCTTTAAAATACTTTTCAAAATAGGTTGAAAAACTTCACATAACTGTGGAAAAACTTAAGAATACTATTCACCATAGTATCACATTTTTATTAAATGTTTTCTCACACTTTCTCAGTTCAAAGATGTCCCAATCCTAAACTACCATTAGAGTCCAGTTAAACTTTTCAGTGAGGAAGATATGACTTAAAGATATGACTTTAAGGTATGACTTAAACAAAAACAAAAATAAAGGTAATTTGTATGTTGGTGAATAGAGAAAGTGCCAAATAACATATTTTTGTACTAACAAGCCTTTGTACACTTTTAAACTGTAATCTTAAATAATCTAATCATAAAATGATAAATAATGCAGTATGTTTACTGTTATAAAATCATCAGATATAACTATAATATTTAGAAATAATGCTTCTATGTATTGCAAAGACAGTCTCACATGCTTTTTTTTTCTTACCTTTTCTTTGGGTACTGTTGTATCCATTAAAAAGAGATTTTCCTGACCCCATTTTTACTGGGTTGCTTTCTCTACAAATAGCAAAGGTCTAGTTATTATTAGCAGCACCCAATAGACCTACAGGTGAGAGGATTATTGAATATAGCATACATTTTGTAAGGAAAAGGCACTAGAGAAAAATACAGCTGCAGGGTTATTATAAAAATATGGCTTTTGCTTAAAGGTAAATTACAAGTAAAAGTTTTTCCTCTCCAATTTAATTAGGTAATCCTGGTCAATTTTACATGCAAACTACTTCAAAAGGTGAGGGAAATGAGCAGAATTTAGCAACTAATAGTTTTCAAAATAACCTTTTAAGATATCTTTGTTGGTCTCGAAGTTCTACCAGCTGGTTTTCAATTACAGAAATGTAATAGAAGGAATCATTATGGGACAGATGAATTACTAGAAAGTTTAGTGGAATAGGATCAAAAGCTAACAAGGGGCTCTACTTAGAAGACAAAGAAAGTGCAACAGAGTTGTGAAAAGTTTTATTTGAGATCATTTTCTTATCTCCCAAAGACTGAATAAAACTTTTGAAACATCAGCAATCCAAAGCAATCCACTTTTCTCTGACCTGTGCTTCCATAAGCCAAATGCTTCAGCTCAATACTTTGATTTGCTCAGGGCAAAAAAAAAGGAAGAAGAATAAAAGAGAAAAAAATAATAATAAAGGCTGGCTTGTAGTATCAAGGAAAGAAAACTCTTTGCAGGAATTGGAGTACATTGTTTGTTCAAATGTGATTTTTCTAGAGAATTCCTGTTTCACATACACCATATGTTTGTAATGACAATTATAGAGAATTTTCATTCATATAATGATTAATACAAATAGAATTTACGTTATTAAGATAATTTATTTCTATATATAGAAATTAACTAAAATAAAATATATAGTAGACAACTCTTTATTTGCTCAGTTATAACCTGAGATCTAAGGACATTTTTTCACAGGCAAATTGGAAAACATTTGGTGAACTTTCCAGATTTTCTTTCCCTTTTGATATATTTTCTGTGCAACCACAGAAAAAGGGCACTTTTTTTCCACCCTAAATCTGTCTACCAATTACTTGGAAAATACCTTCTGCTTTTACTATATTGTAACAAATTCTCTCTAAAGATCATATAAATGAATATGTAAAATTGATTTATTTACATATCTTCTGTATTGAAAAATAAAACAAAAATCTCTTGATGTCTGTGGTGCTCTTCTTATGAAATTCACTGCCTTACTTTCATGTTGGCAAACTGCACTTAGAGAGCAAACACTATACCCTTGACAACTCTCTTTAATGCCCATTAATTCTTTTTCCCCCCATTAATTTTTTATTCATGGAATTATTACTTCAGTCCTATCACCACACTGAATATCCACTGTTAACTTCACTAGGCATATTTCTGTTGCTAAGTCAGACAAGCATTTTTATTTTTATTTTAATTCAGCAAAAATAACATTATTTTTAATTGCTTCCTCACTTCTCTTCCACTGACTTCCTTGACACTCTATCCTTATAATTTTCTGACCATTTCTTCTCTTTCAGTTTTGAGTGCCATGTGCTCCCTAGAAACACATAATGTTGGCTCTTTACCTTACTTCATTTTTCTTCAGTGTGTACTCACTCTTCATGTCAAAGGAATCCATTCCATAACTCTACTTTCTACATACTAATAACCAGCAGGCTGTACTTTCAAACCATCTGTATGTCTCATAAGTTCAAGTTCCATATCCTACATTTGTGCATTGCTAGTATATGGTTTCTCTAATTATAATACAAAAGAAACTGACTTCATGGTACTTTTTCCCAAAAATGATTTCTAGTATTCCTTATTTTAGACCTGTGTAATAAAATTTACAATATTCATGGCATAACTATTCATACTACTCTTTCCTCATCATTTCTTCTGTTATTGCCTTCTGCCATGTACATAATTTCTGACTCTCTTACCTCTTCCCTAGATGTGTGGCTTTCTAGCTCAGAGAATCTCCTGCCACTCTACTCTTAAAAGTATTATGGATTTCAAGACATTAGATGGCTATAAAAAAACTGTAGCATCATTGCACTTATTCTGAGTCTAAGATAATTGTCATAAAATCTTTTTTTAATTTAAATATTTGTGTTACATACTAGTACATTCTTAACCTGAAATCATGGGCAGAAGCCTTTGATGGCCTCACTAGTTTGATTTGTGATTTGAGGTTAAACAGATGGTAGAACTCATGCTATGTCTTTTTAATACTATAAAAATATAAACAAAAAAAATAAAACCAATAATTTGACATGATTAAAATATGGACAGCCAACCCTTCATATCCATGTGTTCCACATCTACAGATTCAACTAACAATGGATTGAAAATATATTACTACTATTATTACTATTACTAAGTGCTTGGACTTAATAATGTGTATATATTTTTATCATTATTTTATAAATAATACAATATAACAATTATTTACACAGTATTTACAAGATACTGGGTATAATAAGTTGTCTAGAGATGATTTAAAATATACACAAAGATGTGCATAGATTTTATGCCAATACTACACAATTTTATTAAAAAAAGTCTTTTGTGATTGATGATTTGGGATCTTCTGGGAAAGCATGTTCATGTTCCCCATGAACACCAAGGGAAGACTCTCTGAGACAACTTAACTATTTCAGAATTTAAAAGAATATCCAAACTTAGGAAAAGAAAAGAAGGAAGAAAGGAAACCCCTATCTCCCTGTAACATTGATCCTAACATAAGCTTTCAAAGAAACACATAATTCTTCTTTCAGCTAATACACTTACCCATAAATTGTATTAGAAAATAATCATAGAATTTAGCTCTGAAATTAAATTCATAATGATAGCATCATTATTATTTGAAGACCAACATTTTTAGTGTTTAATGACTTTGCGAATTTGTCCAAAGTCTGTAATTTACATATAACTTGAAGGAAAGGTGATGAACTTTACTGTCTGAAGTCGCTGACAATCACATATCATATCTCATTGACTTGAACTTTATCAGGAACAAACTGACAAAATACTGTCATCATGGAAGTGAGTTTCTTAAGTCAATCAAGTTTAATCTCTACATTTGGAGTAAGTCAATCCCACCAAAAAACTATGACTAACTGGAAAAGGCAGAAAATGAAGGCTTAGGGAGAAACCAGCAAATCTCATTATACACTAGAGGTAGTCCAATACCTACTTAAAAGTGTGCAATCACTCTAGTAAATATGAAATATATTTCATATTTCTAAATATATAATCATAATAGCAAACAATTTTATAACACACAGGCATTATTTCTCATAAAGAATCTGTGAGCTAGATGTTCCTCTTAATATTTTCATTATATAGATTAGAAAACTGAAGCACAGAGAATTAGTTTACTTGTCTAGAAATTCACAGCTCTTAAATAACAAAAACAATTTTCAAATGCAAACATTAAAAGTTTAAAATGTGAAAGAGATTTTAGGATTTTTTTTAGTTTCAATTGGCTCAACATATACAATCTATTGAAAATAATTGTTTCTAAAAGGGAAATGGCTTAACAAATTCATGATAAATCTGTTTGTAGTGACAAGGGAATGGCTTTTCCATACTATAGTTTTTAGATGAGCTGTAGGATCACACACACACTACTATTCTTGTGCCTGCTATCTTCTATCACATCCTCCCTATTTAAGTGTGGAATGGCTTAAGTACTATTAGATTAATTTGATGTTGACCATCTTCTTCCTATGTAGTCACAATTTCAGTTGTACTTCAATAAACCTACACTTACCTGCACTTTACATTACAAAAGTTATTTGAAAATCTTCTGTTTTGAAAAGGGACTCTTAACATGGTTTGTATCATTAATATTAATTTTTATAATATTTGAAAATTTAGTACACACAATAAAATGCAAAAGCTCAGCGCTACCTCTGCATTAATGTGGATACTTTATAAAAAATGACTGCACATCACATTTAATAAGTTAAAAAATATGAATTGTTCAATAAATTATAAATTATTATCTGTTGAACACATGGACTTATCTGAGCCTTATTTAATTTTGCAATAAGTTTGTGTGTTCTTTTGCTTTCTTATTTATTCATAATTATACTGAATAATCTAATTTGAATTTAGTTTAAAATTTTTTATTTTGAATAAATATTATTTTTGAATGATAAATAATATTTGTTTCTGCTCACGTCTTTCAGAATTCTTTTTATTGTGTCTAGAAAAAAATCAGATACTTTTATAAATTTTACTAGAGTGCTATCATATCATATTGTTATTCTAAATAAACTTTGTCTTCCATTTAATTCTTTCATGGTGTTTCTATAAACATTGATTTGGATTTTTTAAAAACCTTAACATAATTGCCTATTGAGTTAGGCTTGATTTTGCACATTCATGCAAAGTACTTAATAGTGAAAACAAGTTTATTTTTATTATTTCGTTGAGGGAACTTCTCTGTTCTGTTATCCTTTCTAGTTTTATCTACAAATACAAAGCTTACTAGTTCACACTTAGAAGTGAGCTATATTAATCTGATGTGATTGATTTTATTAGTTTATTATCTTTTATCCATTCTTTCATTCAAGAAAAACTTACAGGCAAAATAAGAAATGATTAATATATTATGTGACATATACTTGAGAGACAACAGACATTAAAATATATGTGCTTATGGGTATACATACCCACACCTAGTGATATATCTGTTTAGCTAATATTTATGACATGTTTATGTTGTCTGGGAACTATCTTAAGTGCTTTAAAAATATTAACTAATTTAATCCTTACAATTCCAGAAGCTGGATAATTAATGACTTTAGAGATGAAGAAATGAAATTTAAGGGATATTAAATAATTACCACAGCAGGGCAGCATGCACAGTAGAACAACCAGATATCAAACCTGTATTTTAATTCCACAAATCATGTTGCTACTCATATAACCTTATTGCCTTTCAACTGGGATAAAATATTTTGAGAGCTAATTTTGAATTCTTATTTCCTACTCTATTTTACTTGTCTATCTCAGTTACCTTATTTGTGAAATAATAAAATTAGGTTAAGATTTCTTTGAAGGTTACACATATGTGTATTTTTCTATAGCTCAGCTTATTCGGATTTAATTCAGATTTGTGAACATTAGTTTCAAAGTTGTTATAAGAATGCTGCTGCAGGGCTGAGGATGTGGCTCAAGTGGTAGCTCGCTCGCCTGGCATGCGTGCAGCCCAGGTTAGATCCTTAGCACCACATACAAAAAAACAAAAGATGTTGTGTCCTCAGAAAACTAAAATATAAATATTAAAAAATTATTTCTCTCTCTCTCTCTCTTTCTCTCTCTCTTAAAAGAGAAAAAAAAAGACTGCTGCTGCAAATTGCACTCATATGAGCCTTATTTAATTTTGCAGTAAGTTTGTGCTTGTGTGTTAACTCCTACTGTTTTCCCTACCTGAGATTAACACTTGAGAAGAATCAGGGTAGAAGGTTCATGTTTTTCAGGGTGAAATTAAAGTTGGGTATTTATTTCTTTCCTGTTCTCACTCTGAGAATATAAACACTAATTAGACAAAATTATGATGACTTCTAGTGAAAATATGCATAGGGTGCCTAATGTTTCCCAGATTCATTTGCTTACCTCAGTTTAAGATTTAAGGACATTTCACATGGGGCTTATACCAAAACCTCCATTAATGACAAAACATGTTAATATGCTACCTCATCAGAGATATCTCTTACTGCCTGTCAATAGGGAACAACTGTTTCCAACTTCAGGAGCTTATAGCTTCAGCAGCCATCCTAAGTAATTCTTTTCCCATCACTTAAATATAATTGCCTATGTCCTACTTATTAATTATATTGTTATTTATGCATATTAAGTAAGAATTAAAATCTTATTCTCTTATATAAGTAAATTATTGAGAAAAATAAATTAACAAACAAAAATATAAATCCAATCCAAGTTCAGCCAATAATTTTACTAGCCAAATTTCTGTATCGTAAAAAGAATTTTTAAATTCTGGGTAGATGTTCCAGTTAAACAGGCTTTGCTGAAACAAATTTCAGTACAACAAAAAAGAAACAATCCCCTTTAAGTTCCTTATGGTAAGATTTTAAATATAATACATGTCTGAAATAGTAAAAAGCAGGTTATTAAAATAAATACTTGTTAAACACACAAAATTTTATGGCAATATAACACTGATTATTAGTGCTATTGAAATTCTTCTAATATTCCAAGATTGTTGTATTACTTAGTGTTCACAGAACTGGAAACAATAGAACAGGTAGAAACATGATAGAGACAGATAGATAAATAGATATATGGATAGATAGATAGATACATACATACATACTTATATACATACATACATACATACATACATACATACATACATACATTATTAGGGATTAATTCCAGCTAAGGAGGAAGGCTAAGTTCTATAATTTCCTATTTTGAGGGTTAAGTCCTATGATCTCCTGTCTTCAAGCTGGAGGCCAGAGAAAGCCAGTTTTGTAGTTCCAGTCCAAACCCAAGAGCCTCAGAACCATGCAGCTTGTAGTATATGAGTACCTCTGAGAGCCAAAATGCCAGAAGTATTGATGCCCAGGAATAGTAGAAGGTGGATGGATCAGCTCTAGCTGAGAGCAAATTCTCAATTCTTCTGCCATTATCTTCTATTTGGGCCGCAACAATTTGAATGATATTCACCCACATTGGTGAGAGTAGTCTGTATACATGGCACTTATTCAAATGCTCATCTCTTCCAGGAATATTTAACTGACACAACTAGAAATAATCATTTCCTGAATCCCCTGGTAAATCACACCTGACAAGTTGGCATATAAAATTAACTATCACAGTATAATTCACTTTTTACATAGCACTTAATGTCAGGGAAAAGACAGCTTCCTTATAGATATTTAGGGCATAGTATGTCACACAATTTATATATATATATATATATATATATATATATATATATATATATATATATAGACATATACACACATACAACCTGTGTGTGCACATTAAATATATATTCACAGAAAACCTTAAATCATTCTGTAGTTTTTACAAAATTATAGTAAAATTGAGGCTGAAATAACAAATTGACTCTTCAAAGTTTGGCAAGTTGAGAATGACAGGGAAAATTATTAAATGAAGCTTTGGTATATCACTTGCTACCACAGAGAAATTTTTCAAACCTAGTTTTCAAATGGGGTCCATGGAATTTTATGGACTTTAATGTACTTATTAATCATGTAGTTTTATAAACTATTAAATATGATATTCTTATTTTTATGTGACATGTCTTTTTGTTTTTATAACTATAGATGCATTGACCAATATAGGTGTATAGAAAATACAAATAGAAATCACCTATTGGAATTAATCTAATGTTCATTACATTAATAGTCTAGTGGATTTCCATTTTATGTAGTAATGGACCTCTGATATTAACTAAGATCAAAATAAGAGAATAAGATATTGGGGGATCCAAGATTGAGGGCCAGGGGGAGGCAGCATTCTGTGTCACTAGGTGACCTGGGTCTCAACTAGTGGAACACTGCTTTTATGAGAGTGATAGAGGACCCCTCCACAACTGTTCCCATACAGGAATCAAGGCCACCATGCCTTACAGGCCTCAGTGTTAGAACAGGATTCTCAACTCCTGACTACTTGCCCACACAGGTCTCGGGTGCCTTAGCAGGACCACCAGCATCAGCATCAGGGTAGAATTCCTAGAGGCTGCTCACACGCATGACGCTCAGCCGCTACCCACATGCAGGAACTCCAGCCACCACTCCTGTGTGGACCCCCATCTAGCAACATGGGGGCCATCAGTCGCCTCCATCTTTGGACTTGGCAGCTACTGCCATAGTCCTCCACTTGTGTTGACTGTCTGCACCTGGGGACATCTCAGGCTCTGAAGAAAGCTGACAGCCATAACACTGCACACCACAGAGCTCATCTCTGAATGCATCACACAATGACATTGCCCAGCTCCCCCCACCCAACCTGATACCCCATTGCTGAAGGCAGCTGCTTCCATCTTGGGTCACCTCCATCACCACCTTTAGTTGGGGCAACTACCAGTTTGGAACACCAGATAGCCAAGCACCCAGGGTTTTTTAATTCCCACCAATCCCCAGCAGCCACCAAATCAGCAGAATGACTGCCCAATACAAAACAGCCCTCCATGACAGGTGTGCAGCCAGTAGAGTGCACACACAAGACTCCAAGAAAGCAAGGTTCCTGATTAGGAAGTAGAAAGGGAGAGAGTGAGGGAGATACACTTTAGAGACTAATTTAGAGGGCACAACTGTGAGGTCTACAGGCGAGATGAAGAGATAAGTCCTGAAGCCCATATCACAGGAACACACCAAATGAGATCCTTGAGGTGCAATGTCTAAATGGGACCAGTGGGTGCCATTCCCACCTCCAGGCGTCCTGCACACAAGACCAACCCTCACACCTTGGTAACCCCAACCACCCTGAGGGCAGAGATACCAAAGAATAGACAACCCCACCTATTGGATGTGAAGGAAAGCAGGAAATATATTGATCTCCAACCAAAACAATTCTTGTTTCTTCCTTTGAGATTTTTTTTTCTTTCTTTTCACTCTTTATTCTCCTACCCTCACATCCCCTAAATATGTGAAACCAAGTACTTTATATGAGTTAGGATATTGAGGACTGAGAGGTCTGAATAGTATATTAGAGTTGTGTTGTATATATTTTTTCTTTTTTTTCTCTCCAATTTTTACTATTTTAACATTTTAAAAAATTTTTTAATATATATGTGTATTATATGTACTTTATTGTCTTCCCTTTTATTTGTCTACCCAAAATTACTACCTCTTTATTCTCCTGCTACTAATCTTCTTCTTTATATTTCTCTTTCACACTTTCTAAGTATTTAAGTATATAATAACTCTATATCCTCATCACATACATCCTCAGCATATCTTCCTACACTTCATCCCCAGCTCTTTGTCTACCATTATAAACTATAAACCCTTTTACAAACCTACTCATTATATTGTAGATAATAATTGAATTCACTATTTTTATACATTGTTACCAAACTGTAAACGTCTTAATTACAACTTTTTTGGTGGTATTTTGTTTAAATTAGGATCTGTTAACATTGTCCTTCCCCTCCAAAGAGAGGTATTGGAAATGTTCAGGGGCATTGTAAGCCTATAGGGTAAAAGCAAAATGCCACAGATCCACAGAGCTTGAAAGGAAGACACACAAGCAACATGAAAAGACAAGGGGAAAAAGTGCCCCAAATAAATCAACATACTATATTATTAGAAGCCATGGCCAGCAGAGCAGATAAAATGACAGAAAATGAGTTCAGGATATACATAATTAAAATGTTCTGTGAATTAAAGAATGATAAAGATAACAAGTACAGGCAACAAAAGATCATTTTGACAAAGAAGTACATATGCAAATATAGAAAACAAAAGATTACCTCAATAGGGAGATAAAGCTTCTAAAGAAAAACCAGACAGAAATTCTTGAAATGAAAGAAACAATAAACCAAATTAAAAGTTCAATTGAAATCATCACCAATAGATTAGACCACTTGGAAGACAGGACCTCAGACAATAAAGACAAAATATATAATCTTGAACAGAATGTAGACCACACAGTGAAAATAGCAAGAAACCATGATCAAAAAATTCAAGAAATTTGGGGTAGTATAAAAAGAGCAAACTTAAGAGTTATTGAGATAGAGGAAGATATAGAGTTCCAAACCAAAGTAATGAACAATTTATTCAGTAAAATATAATATCAGAAAATTTTTCAAGCATAAAGAACAAATTGGAAAACCAAATTTAACAGGCTTACAATACACCAAATGTACAAAATCACAACATATTCACAGCAAGGCACATTACAATGAAAATGCCTAAGATACAGAATAAGAACAAAATATTAAAAGCCATGAGAGAAAGGAATCTGATTACATATAGGAGGAAACAAATTAGGTGATGAGCAGATTTTTCAACCCAGACTCTGAAAGCTACAAGATCCTGGAACAACATATATCAAGCACTGAAAGAAAATAGATGCCAACCAAGAATCGTATAACCTGCAACATTAATCTTTAGATTGATGATAAAATAATAACCTTCCATGATAAACAAAAGTTAAAAGAATTTACAACTTGAAAGCCTACACTACAGAACATCTTTGGCAAAATAGTCTATGAAGAGGAAATAAAAAACAACAATGAAAATCAGAAAAAGGAGATATTACACTAAATGAAAACCTAATTAAAGGAGAAAACAAGTCAAGATAAATACCAAAAATAAATAAAAATGGCTGGGAATACAGTCATATCTCAATAATAATCCTGAATGTTAATGGCCTAAACTCATCAATCAAAAGACAGACTAGCTGATTGGGTCAAAATAAATAAATAAAGATCTGACAATATGCTGCCTCCAAGAGACTCATCTCATAGAAAAAGACATCCACAGACTGAAGGTGAAAGGTTGGAAAAAATCATAACAAAGACATGAACTGTGGAAGCAATCAGGGGTTTCCATCTTTGTATCAAATACAGTAGAATTTATGCTAAAGTTAATCAAAAGGGACAAAAATGGACATTTCATACTGTTCAAGGGAACCATACACCAATAACACATAACAATTATAAACGTGCTTACCAAAAGGGAGCATCTATGTTCATCAAACAAACTCATCTCAAGTTTAAGAGTCAAATTGACCACAACACAATAATTCTGAGTGACTTTAACACACCTCTTTCACCACTAGATAGATCTTCCAAACAAAAGATGGGCAAGAAATTATAGAATTCAATAATACAATCAAAATTTAGAATTAACTGACATATATAGAATATTTCATCCTTCAATAAACAAATACACTTTCATCTCAGCAGCACATGGATCCTTCTCTAAAATAGACCATATACTAAGCCACAAAGAAATTCTTAACAAATACAAAAAAAAGTAGAGATACCACCCTGCATTCTATCATATCATGATGGAATGAAATTAGAAATCAATGATAAAATAAAAAATAAGAACCACTCCAATATCTGGAGACTAAATAATATGCTGCTGAATGAACAATGGGTTGCAGGAAGAGATTATAATGTAAATGAGAACACAGATAAAACATATCAAAACCTGTGGGACATTATGAAAGCAGTTCTAAGAGGAATTGTCATTGCATCAATTTCATTTCTTAAAAGAAGAAAAAGTCAACGAATAAACTAGCACTTCATCTCATAATCCTAGATGTAAAAGAACAAATCAACAGCAAAAGCAGAAGACAGAAAATAATTAAAATCAGGGCTAAAGCAATGAAATTGAAACAACAACCAAAACAAAAATTGAAAAATTGACCAAACAAAAAGTTGGTTCTTCTAAAAACTAAACAAAATTAACAGACCTTAGCCATGCTAACAAAGAGAAGGAGAGAGAAAACTCAAATCATTAACATATTCGATTAAAAAAGAAATATCATAACAGATATTACAGAAATATATAAGATAAATAGAAATTATTTTGAAAACTTGTACTCCAATAAAATAGACATTATCGAAGGCATTGCCAACTTTCCAGAGTCATATGATTTGCCCAAACTGAATCAGTATGATATATACAAGTTAACCAGATCAATTTCAAGCAAGAAGATACCATCAGAAAAGGACAAACCAAGAAAAGCCCAGAACCATATGGATACACAGCTGAGTTCTACAAAATCTTCAAAGAAGAACCAATATCAATATTCCTCAAATTATCTTGTGAAATATAAAAAGAGGGAGCACTTCCAAACTCATTATATGAAGCCAATATTATCCTGATTCCAAAACCAGGCAAAGGCACATGAAGGAAAGAAAACTTCAGACCAGTATCACTAACGAGCATAGATGCAAAAATTCTCAATAAAATTCTGGCAAATCAAAAACAGTAACATATTAAAAAGATAATACAGCACAATCAAGTGGGGTTCATCCCAGGGATGCAAGGTTGGCTCAACATACAAAGATTAGTAAATGTAATTCATCGCATCAATAGACTTAAAGACAAAAATCATATATCTCAATAGATGCAGAAAAAGCATTTGACAAAATACAGCACTCCTTCAGGTTCAAAACACAAGAAAAACTGGGATAACAGGAACATACCTCAACGTCATAAAACCTATATGATAAGCCCCAGGTCAACATCATTCTAAATGGAGAAAAACTGAAGGCTTTCCCTCTAAAATCTGGAACAAGACATGGATGCCCTCTTTCACCACTTCTATTTAACATAGTTCTTGAAACACTGGCCAGAACAATAGACAGATGAAAGAAATTAAAGGGACACGGATAGGAAAAGAACTCAAATTAGCATTACTTGCCTATGATATAATTCTATACCTAGAAGACCAAAAATATTTCACTAGAAAAGTTCTAGAACTAGTAAATGAATTCAGCAAAGTAGCAGGATACAAAATAAACACCCATAAATCAAAAGCATTTCTGTATATCAGTGACAAATCCTCAGAAAGAAAAACTATCCTATTTATAATAGCCTCAAAAACAAACAAACAAACAGACAAACAAACCCTTGGGAATCAACCTGATGAAAGAGGTAAAAAGAACTCTATAATGAAAACTACAGAACCATAATGAAAGAAATCAAAGAAGACCTGTGAAGATGGAAAGATCTACCTTGCTCTTGGATAGGCAGAATTAATATTATCAAAATGACCATATTACCAAAAGCACTATACATATTTAATGCAATTCCAATCAAAATACCAATAACATTTATCATAGAAATAGAGAAAACAGTCATAAAATTCATGTGGAAAAAAATAATAGACCCAAAATAGCTAAAGCAATCCTTAGCAGAAAGAGTGAAGCTGGTTGTGTCACTATACTAGACCTTAAACTATTCTACAGATTAATAGTAACAAAAACAGCATGGTATTGGCACCAAAACAGACTGGTTGACAAGGTACAGAATATAAGACATGGAGACTAACCCACAAAATTACAATTATCAGATATTAGACAAAAGCATTGGAGAAAAGATATCCTCTTCAATAAATGATGCTTGGAAAACTAGAAATTCATATGCAACAAAATTATATTAAACCCCTGTCTCTCACCATGCACAAAACTCAACTCCAAGTAGATTTAATTGCTAGGAATTAAACCAGAGACACTGCACCTATTAGAAGAAAAAGTAGGTCCACTTCTCCATCATGTCAGATTAGGCCCCAACTCCCTTAAAAAGACTCCTATAACATAAGAATTCAAATCCAGAATCAATAAATGGGGTGGATTCAAACTAAAAAGCTTCTTCTCAGCAAAAAGAACAATCGATGAGGTGAATAGAGAGCCCACTAATTCGGAAAAAATACTTACCACATGCATGTTGGATAGAGCACTAATCTCTAGGGTATATAAAAAACTCAAAATCTAAACACCAAAAAACTAAATAGCCCAATCAATAAATGAGCCAAGGAACTGAACACACATTTCTTGGAGATAATATACAATCAATCAACAAATATAAAAAATGTTCAATATCTCTAGCAATTAGAGGAATGCAATTCAAAACCACTCTAAGATTTCATCTCACTGTAGTCAGAATGGCAGCTATCATGCATACAAACAAAAATAAGTGTTTGTGAGGATGTGGTGGGAAATGTACACTCATACACTGCTGGTGGGACTGAGAACTCGTGCAGTCAATATGGAAAGCAGTATGGAGATTTATTAGAAAATTGAAAATGGAACCACCATTTGACCTAGCTATCCCTTTCCTGGGTTTATATCCAAAGGAATTAAAAACAGCATGTTACAGGGACACAGCCACATCAATGTTTATAGCAGAACATTTCACAATAGCTAAACTGTGGAACCAACCTAGATGCCCCTCAGTAAATGAATGGATAAAGAAAATGTGGCATATATACACAATGGAAAATTATTCAGCATTAAAAAAGAATAAAATTATTGCATTTTCAGGTAAATGGACGGTGTTGGAGAATATAAGTGAAGTTAGCCAATCTCAAAAAAGCCAAATGCTAAATGTTTTCTCTGACATAAGGAGGCTCATTGATAGTGGGATTGGGAGGGGAGCATGGAGGGTTAGACTACTCTAGATAGAGCAAAGGTGTGGGAGGGGAAGGGAGGGGGCATGGGGGTAAAAATGATGGTGAAATTAGTTAGATATCATTACCCTAAGTACATATATGAAGACACAAATGATGTGAATATACTTTATGTACAATCAGAAATATGAAAAATTGTGCTCTATATGTGTAATATGAAATGAAATTCATTGTGCTGTCATATATAACAAATAAAAAGAAGTATATATATATATATATATATATAAAATGAGAGTATAATTATAGACTACTCTTACTTGGAGTAATTTGTTGATAACTAATAGATTCTCATATAACACTATGCTATTGCACGTGCCCAAGAAATATTCTGTTTGTGAATGCACAACAATTTCATATTTAAATAATGACTTTATATAGTAAACAAAGTCTTCCTATATTATTGCTGATTTGCTTGACATTGTGTTCTAACATAAAAATATTGCAAAAATTATCTGTATACCTTGGATACTGGTTTTTGTTTTTCTATTAAAGTTGTAAAAGTGGAATAACAAGGTAAAATTTTATAGGCATTTTAGAAATTTTAATGGATATAAAATCACCTTTCCCAAAGTTGTATCTTTTTTACAACTTCATCTATCTACATTATGAAAATAAGTAGTATATTTCTCCATTTGAAAGAACAGTGTATACTTTAAAAATAAACAGGCATTTCTAAATTCATATAAGAATTGTACTTAATCCATACTCCAACTTAGACATATTTGACATAATTATATGTTGCTTTCCCATATCAAAGAAAAATCTATATTTATGTGTTTAAGTTTTTTCTATCTTTCATAAAGACTACTATTATTCATTTTATTTAGCTCTGTGCACTATAGGAAAGGACCAATAGCATCAGCACTTAACAATAAACATAAAAAACAAACAGCTCAATAAAAATGAAAATAAACAAAATTGTGAAATATTTTGTCATTTTATACCTCTACCGATAATACAGAAGTCATAGAAAATCTCTCAGCTTCCTTTAAGTCAAAAACTGCTGAGCAATTGATTTATTGTATAAACTAGAAAATGAAAGGGGAAGTGAGCTCAGATTTTTCTGTGTAGAAAACTGTCTATTCCTAAAATCAGTGGTATGTAAAGAGTCAGTTCACTCAAGTCTTTGGGAGGAGATTATGACATTTTTATGAATTTTACTGAAGAGTTGTTGTATACACCTGTAATTAAAAATGAAGCTATATAAGATTATAATTAAGTTAAATATTAAAAACAAAGCTAGTAAATGTTCCAATCCCATGAATACCTCATCATTTAAGTATTTTACTTTGTGAGGTTTTCTTGTATCTATATGGAAAAAAGAAACCTAAATAACTTACTGCTAATGCACATTTTCTTCCTTCCTTCCTTCCTTCCTTCCTTCCTTCCTTCCTTCCTTCCTTCCTTCCTTCCTTCCTTCCTTCCTTCCTTCCTTCCTTCCTTCCTTTCTTTTCTTTTCTTTTTATTTTTTTGGTGTGTGTGTGTGTGTGTGTGTGTGTGTGTGTGTGTGTGTATTTCTGGCACTGGAGATTGAAACCAAGCACTCTACTATTGAGCTACATGCCCAGTCCTTGAAATCCTCCTGCTTCAGCCTCTTGAGTAGGTAGGATTACAGACATATGCCAGGGTATCGAGCTGCTATTACACATCTATGATTCGTGACAGAATGTTGGTAACTTGAACTTGGCTAAGATGGGTGTGTTTATTCTACAGAAACCAAAGAACACTACTAATCAAGATTTGTTTTAAATAAACAAGTTTTAAACATTTACAAACATATCACTATATATACATACATATATACATATGAGTGTCTATGTAAACATTCACATTTTGTAATAGAATTGATCTAGATTAAGCATTTACACAAGCAGAACTATGTATGTTGAAAAAACACATTCAATCAAAGTTTGCTACTAGAGCAAGGATTATGAATAAGGAACATGAATAAAGAAGCATTTATAAATAAAAATACAAACAAAAGCAAGATCCTAGAATTTCAATGATGCTGTTGTGCTATAAATGAAGAAAATGAGCAAAATAAATTTTTGAAGTGGAGAAGGAAAAAAGAGAAAAACAGAAATTTTTGTAATTGTTGACTTAGTCATTTAAGTTTAAAACTTCTTGTTTAATTGCCACCTCAAGTATTTGAAGTTCATTGTAAAAATACTTTGTATCAATGGTGACTCTAGTTTAAACGTTTAATTTATTTTATGGCTTAAGCTCTTTAAGGCCCAGGTATAGCTAATTGTCCAAAGTGCTTAAAATTTCTTTGTTTCCAAAGATAAATATTGTATCAATATATCTTCATAGATCACTACCAGAAATGTTGTGTTCTTTTCTTATTTTTATTCTCTGTGGTTCATGGAGTGAAGTCATTAGCTGTAAAAGAGATGGCATGTTTGTGTCATTAAGGGAGAGGTTTGAATAAAACCTCAGGAGGTAACTTATGCAAATTTTGAAAAGAAATTGTATTTATCTGGTAACTTTACAGAAGCACAGATACTTTACCAAAGGGGGGGGAGAATATATATATATATATATAATTCATAACCATTAATGTCACTGGGGAGATGTCTCATTAGCATGATTGGTGTTATGGTTGCTCTGGAAAGCAGAGAAACAAGGCTTAGAAGGAAAAATGCAGATACCATTGGAGGACTGATTTTTTTTTTCAGACACTTCTATTTCATTGTGTGAAAATTATTTTTAAAAATTATTAGCGTGAAACTTTAGAGGTAATAAATATGAGTTCAGATTAGATTTTGGTCTGTTGCTATTATCAGATTTCCAGATATTAGAGAGACAAGTGTACCAATGATAATCAAAATATAAACTACTTAAATGCTAATCACTTGCAGAGATAATTCAGCCATACTGATGAATGTAATGTATATTTCTTGAATCTCTCTTGTATGTGTTTTGTATTTCAGGCTTAAAAATTGGTCCTTTTGTAAAAACCAAATTTATTTTATAGATCTTCTAACCTAATTAAAATGCAATTCTTCTTCCACTTATCCAACATAATCTATTTTACCACATGGGAAATTCTATTTTGGGTTTACAATATGGAATTTAACATACAACATAGTCGAAATACATTCTGTAACTTTAAGGTAATTTTAACTAAGAGAAATTGAAGAAAAGAATACCAAATAAAGCTATTTCATTGAGAAATTGGATCCTAAGCTCATATCTTTGGGACATGGCCTATAAAGAAAAAAAATTATTTTTGTCACATAATATAAATGATAAGTGATACTTTATAGTTGTTTTTCAGTGGATGAAATATTCAATACCAAAAAAATTCAGTTTCCAAGTCCTGTCTGTGGCATTTACCCTTGATGTGACTTTGGTTGACTAAACATTATTTATTACCTAAGACAATAAAAATAAAATTTCTTTTAAGCTTCTTTCAAAACATCATGAATGTAAATGCACTTAGTAAAATCCAATGATTTTTTTACTTAAAATCACGTATCATCTTTAACACATCATAGAGAGAAATCAAACATATCCTACACCTAAGGAATAAGAACAGTATAATTTTTCCATCAATGTATTTTCAATAAGACAAAATTTATTCATTATAATTATTAATATTTCATGAATCAAATATAAGCCTCCAAAATTTCTTAGTGAATAAAAAAATAGAATTTCTAGCATGCAATGTAACTCTAATAAAACAAAGACCTTGAATATTAAATGCATATTTAGAAATTCTATAAAAAGAAATTGGAACTATGCTTATTATTTTCCTAAAATTCAGTAGTAAGATCCTCTGCAGTCAAGGAATGAAAGTTTTGAATACATAATGGTGAGGCTTTTTTTAATTGAGAAGAAATATTTCTCTGAATATCCCTACCATGATTCAAATTCCTAGCTTCTTTACTTCTTTACTAATCTAGGTACTGTTGGAAAGGCACCTTGCAGGTGTATTTAAATATAATTAAGTAGTACTAATTTAAGGCGATTATCTCAATAGCACTGTACTTTAAAGCAGCCCAGGTGAACCTCACCTCAGTGGCCTAAGTGAACCCCTAAGAAACAGAGGTTTTGTTGGCTGGTAGCAGAGAAAGATTGAGAAATTCAAAGTGCAGCAAAAAAAAAATATACATGTTCTTCTTGGCTGCATATCATGTGACAAAAAATGTAGGCTATCTCTAGAAGGTAATAATAGTTGATAAGTGATAGAATACAAGAAAACAAGAACCTCAGTCAGAAAACCTCACAGGACTGAATTCTGCCAACCAGCTGAATGATCATGGAAGCATATTTTTCCCCAGAGATTCCACATAGACTCCCAGCCCAATCAAAACTTGATTTCAACCTTGTAAGCCCTATGCTGAGACTCAGTTGAGCATGCCTGATTTCTGACTTATAGGATTGTGAGATAGTACATTGTATTTTTTTTAGCTGCCAAGATTGGGGTGCTACATAAACTGGCACATTTGTTCAACAAACTCTTTTTTGTGTATCAGCAAGATTGAAGATACTACCTTGAATGATATGTGCAAACAAACATTAATCAAATATGATGATTGCCCTCTGAAGAATATACCAATTAGTCTAGGAGAGAAGATACATAAATAAGAATTGGAAGCAGTTCAGAAATTATATGGAGAAAATGCTATGGGTGCAAAATATTGATTTGAAGATAAAAAATAAAATTGGAGAATTGTTTTGAGACATTAAAAATACAGTCAGTGTTAGGTACAAGATATGCTTACAAAGATAACCCCTCAAATACTGGATCATCTGAGACATCTACATTAATTGACATATGTGTTAGTTCAACATTTTGAAAATAAATATTATGAAGGTAAATTGTGAGAAATGCAATAGGCAGGGTAAATTGAGGTTATGTATGTAGTAAGTAATGTAGACATTATTCTTGAAAAAAGACAAATAAAAATTTCACCATGGAAATGACCTGAATTGAGGAGATTCCAGCAAGAATAAAAAGAAAAGATTATAAAATAGAAAAGGAAAATGAGTGTCCCCAGAAAACCAGGTTAAAGTCATATATAAATATCATGTTCAGTAAAATGCAATCTTAAACATATATGATAGCACTAGGAATAGATAGAACCGGATGAATTTCAGAGATATTTCAAGTTTATTTTTAAAAGAAAGTTGGGACAAATGATCTACCTACCTACATACCATCTATCCTGTATCCTGAGTCTAGGTATGTAGGCAATCAGAGAAAACTGACGTATTAAATCAACTGTAAACACATGAAAAGGAGGTGGTGGTTGTTGTTGTTTTCAATATAGAGAGTGGGTGGTTTTCAAGCAATTGTTTAAACTTGTAGAAGGTTGATCAAAGAAAACTGTGTAATATTAATGAAAGTTTAGTTTTGAATTTCTTAAAGATAAAAAAAACTCAGTTACTTTTTGAAATTCTCACAAGTTATTTCTTCAATTCTTAATTCTATAATGATAAAAATGTAACAAAAATTATCAGACAGAAAGACAGGATCAGGGTGGCAAAAAAAGGGGGTTGAGACTCATGAATATCAAGGGGCCATGTTTAACATCCTAAATTTTCCATTTTGATCTTGAAATACTATTTGTCAGAATAGAATTCTAACTGAAAATAAATTGAGGCTTAATAAGGTTGAATACTACCCTTATATATTAGAATATTTGATTGTATTACAATCTCTAATAAAGTTATTGATCAAAAAGTGAAGCATTTGAGGTAAGTTTTTTGCAGTCTCTTAAAATCCAAATAGATTTCGTCTTGGCTAAATGAGCAACTTCCAAATTTCTGAGCATTATGTGCTCACCAGAAGAAGGACAAATTCCCAGGGTGGGGTAAGCATCTACTGTTTATATTAAGGTTCCAACTACCTTAAAACAGGCCAAACATCTGCTGGGCCTCATTGAGTTTCAGAAGCAATTTTTAGAAGCAACATTTCTAATTGGCTATTTATTAAAGCCTATCTAGTAGATTTCTCTAGTTGTCTTAGAGCTTTACAAATTATCTTCCCTACAGGACTTGCCCTTAGCATTCTTAGGTTTGAGTGGAGACCCTGGTAATCAAAGACTATACCTCATGCAGTTTATAAATATAATAACAAGTAGCAGCCCTGGGATTTTTAAACTCAGTGGCTGCCTGCTGCATAGGGAGTCCCTTTGGACCAACTATTTAAGAAAGGGAATCAGTATAATTACTGATAGCTGCACCAGTATCACATGTGATAGAACTCATTGGAAGGCAGCCAGTTTCACTTCACCCCTAACTGTTTCCCTTTTATAAAATGGCATTCAAAGTTCAGCCAAATTGCAGGCTATAATAGATATGTATCATTTTTTACTCCTGAATTATCATTATGATCTTACTATTTGGTCTGGCACACAAACAAACAAAAAACCCCGAATATTTATTAATAAAGAATGAGAATCTATGGCAATATTCCATTTGGTATCAGCTGGTGAAAACTCCCTTTAAAATTTATGTTGCTCATACTGAGATCAATATAAACAGGCTTTCTTTGGTGGTCAGACTGATAAAGAGGATGAAGTCCCCCTTACTGAATCTTCCTCATTTTCATTGGCATGACCATCCTGGCCCATAAAACTTGTTGACATCCAAGGGTCCGTTTCCTGATAAATCAGACCAAAGCTCAGGGTCTTTCTAATACAACCTATCATGAAATCATCTGTTAATAAGTGTATACATGCTCTTGGCAAAACTCTCATTGGGAACTTAAGAGAGCAATATTCCCTATATTGAATGTCAAGTGAATTACATTGAATGGCTTCTGTGTTATGCTCACACTATAAGAGATATATACATTGACTTCCTACTGGCCTTTCTAACTATGCATGCCCCAGCTGAAACAACAATCACTGGACTTATTAGAGAAGTCCTTGTATCCTTCAGAAATCTGAAATTATTGATTCAGATCAGGGTTTTACAGCACAAGCAGTAAAATACTGGGCCCTAAAACAGCATATTCAATGGAATTTCCATCTGTTGTATTACCCCCAGGTGGCCAGTTTAATAGACATACTAGTCTCCTTAAATAAATGCTTTTTAAATTTCAGTCTGGCAGATGGATCCTTGAATGGGCCTCAATTTTCCATCAGGCCCCAACTTTTCTAATTTCCAGACATATGGACAGACTTACAGTATATACTAACTTTTATGGGCCTCTCCACTGTCTTTTGTGTGTGTGTATGTGTGTGTGTGTGTGTGTGTGTGTGTGAGAACATGTCTCATCTCTATATTTATGAGAATTCTTTATACATTGGCACTTTAGTAAATCTCCTTCTATGAATATAAGTTTTCAAGAAAACCACTTCCATCCCTCAAGAACTAAAAGGCAGATAAAAGGGAAATATTTTCCTAGATTGTCTATTGAGAATACAGTTAAAACATATACTCATAAAGAAATTGAAATCAAAACAATGCTCAAAAATTAGTAATAATGTTTTCAAAATTTAAAAAGGCATGGATAAAACATTCCAATAGACACTGGACCCAAATGGATATGATTGGTAAGTAAATACATGAATAGGTGCTTGACATCATTAGCCATTAAAGAAATGCTAATGGAATTAAGAAGGAGGTACTATATACCTATGTGAAATACTAACATTAAAAAAGACTGACTAGACTACCCAGGTAGATGACAATATGAAGTTTTTAGAAAACTTAACTTTAGGATATAAATGAAATTGAACAAATATTTTGGAAGACAACTTAGCAGTTTCTGAAAAATTCAAACATATGACTAACCTACCATTTAGTAGTTTTATTAAGTAGTTACACAGAACTGAAATGTATACCCAAAGATCTGTATTCAACTCTTTATTCCAGTTTTCTTTTTAAGAGCCACATACTTGGAATAAATCAAATTTTTAACAAGATATGAAAGAATATGCTAATAATGGTATATTCATGATGTTATATTAACTAGTATTAAATAATTCATCATTGATATAGTCAAAAACCTGGATGTCAAAATAAATATCTAGATAAAATGAAGATACATGGAAAAAATTATATACTATGTATTTTCATTCATATAAAATCTAGAAAAAATAATCACTGAAAGCAGATGGATGATTAGGTCTGAGGAAAAAGAATAGATTATGAGCATAAGAAAAAGTTTGAGGGGGACCAATATGTTAATTATCTTGCTACTTGATTTCATGGTCTGTATATACATCAAAATTCAATAAATTATAGACTTTATGTGAAGTGACTCTACATTAATTTTACCTAACAAATATCAAAAGGGAAAAACTGAGAAAATGATCAGTGAGCTGTCACACAACATAAAATGTTTTGATATATCCAGTATCACTCTTCTTGCTCAGGATTGCTTTGGCTATTCTGTTCTCTTATTCTTCCAAATGAATTTAAGGATTGCTTTTTCTAGTTCTGAGAAAGTATGGGAATTGCATTGCATCTTTTAATCTGTATAATATTTTTTGTAGTGTGGCCATTTTCTCAATGTTAATTCTGCTAATACAAAAACCTGGGAGGTCTTTCAATCTTTTAAGGTGTTCAAATTTCTTACAATGTTTTATAGTTTTTGTTGTAGAGATATTTTTCCTCTTTATTAGTTTTATTCCTGAGTACTTTTTTAGGTTATTGTGAATGGGATAGTTTTCCTAATTTCTTTCTCAGAAGATTCATTATTGTTATATTGGAAGACAATTGATTTGTGCATACTGATTTTATTTATTTTATTTTATATTTCTAATTTTATTTTTTAGTTGGACAATATACCTTTATTTTATTCATTTTTAAAATTTTTATATGGTGCTGAGGATCGAACCCAGGGCCTTGCACATGCTGGTGAGCTTTCTACCACTGAGCTACACCCTAGACCCACATATTGATTTTGTATCTGATACTTTGCCAAATTTGTTTATTAGCTCTAAAGTCTTCTATGGGAGCTTTTTTGGGGGTAAAAAAATGTCCTCTAGATAAAGGCATATCATCAGCAAATGGAGGCAATTTGACTTCTTTTCCTATTTGTATACCTTTGATTTCTTTCTCTTGCCTGATTGCTCCGAGTAGAATTTCAAAAACTATGCTGAATTGGAGAGGTGAGAATGAACATTCTCAACTTATTACTGATTTTGAAGAAAATGCTTTCAGTTTTTCTCTGTTCAGTAGAATATAAAGATAAATACCTTCTACCCATCGTTTCTCCAGTTTTTTCAACATGAGTGGGTACTGGATGTTGTTTAATGCTTTTCTGCATCTATTGAGATGATCATATGATTCTTTTTTTTTATTTTATTTACTTTTTTTAAGAGAGAGTGAGAGAGGAGAGAGAGAGAGGAGAGAGGAGAGAGGAGAGAGAGAGAGAGAGAGAGAGAGAGAGAGAGAGAGAGAGAGAGAGAGAGAGAGAGAGAATTTTTAATATTTATTTTTTAGTTCTCGGCGGACACAACATCTTTGTTGGTATGTGGTGCTGAGGATCGAACCCGGGCCGCATGCATACCAGGCGAGCGCGCTACCGCTTGAGCCACATCCCCAGCCCCGATCATATGATTCTTGTTATTGACTTTGTGGGAAAATCACCATGTGTATTGATTTGTATATGTTGAACCAAGCTTGCATCCCTGGAAGGAAAACACAATTGATCATGATTTACTATATTCTTCATGCATTTTGTCAATATTTTATTAAGGATTTTTGCATTTAGGCTCATCAGAGATATTGGTTTGAAGTTTTCTTTCCTTGATATATCTCTGTCTCATTTTGGTGTTAGGGTGATATTGGCTTCATAGAATAAATTTGGCAGTGTTCCCTCCTTTTCATTTCATTGAATAATTTGAAAAGGATTTTAATTAGTTCTTCTTTAAACATCTGGTAAAACTTGGCCACATATCCATCTAGTTCTTGGCCTTTCTTTTTGAAAGGCATTTAATTGTTGCTTCAATTCTATTTCTTGATATTGGTCTATTTAACTTTTTTTCAAATTATACTACAGATCTTTAATAACAATAACAACATGATGCTGGCATCAAAATGGATGTAAAGAATAATGGAATAGAAGACAGAGAGGCAATTCTGTGTCTGTTCACATCAGTACAATCATCTGATACACTACAAAGTTGCCAAAAACATCTTGGAGAAAAGGTAGCCTTTTTAAAGAAATGGTGCTAGGAAAACTGGATATATATATATATATATATATATATATATATATATATATATATATGAATAGAATTGGATCCTTATCTTTCACTCTGAGTAAAAGTCAACCCAATGTAGACCTAAGATCTAAGAGTTAAACCAAAAACTTTGTAACACCTACTTTGTAACTGCTAGAGGAAAACATTGGCTTAACACTTCAACATATTGGCACAAGCACCAACTTTATTAACAAGAACCTAAAAACACAAGAAATAAAACCAAGAATCAATAAATGGGATGCCATCAAATGAAAAAGCTTCCATACAGCAAAGTAAACAAATGGAAGTGTAAAGAGAGAAACTAGCTGGGTGCCATGGCACATTCCTATAACCCCAACAACTCCCAAGGCTGGAGCAGGAGGATTGCAAATTCTAGACTAGCCTCAGCAAATTAATAAAGTAAGGTCCTAGCAACTTAGTGAGACACTGTCTCAAAATAAAAAGTGAAAAGGGTTGAAGATGCAGCCCAGTGATTAAGGGCCCCTAGGTTCAATCTTCAGTAACAAAAACAAAGGGGAGGGGGAGAGAGAGAGAGAGAGAGAGAGAGAGAGAGAGAGAGAGAGAGAGAGAGAGAGAGAGAGAGAGACCTACAGAATAGGAGGGGATCTTTGCCACCTGCTCCTTTGACAGGAGATTAATATCCAGAAAAATAAAAACCCTAACACTCCCCCAAAATAATAATCCAATAAATAAATGGGATAAAAAACTAAACAGAGTCTTCTCAAAAAAAGAAATACAAATGGCCAACAAATATATGGAAAGGTGTTCACATTCCTTATCAATCAGGGAAATACAAATCAAACTACACACCATTTTATCACTCCAATCAGAATGACAGTCATCAAGAATACAAATAATAATAAATTCCGACAAGGGTGTGGCAAAAAGATGTATTCATACATTTTTGGTGTGACTGCAGCATGGAAATTTCTCAAAAGATCAGGAGTAGAACCACCATATGATATAGCTATCCATTACTCAGTATTAAAAAAAAATAAAATAAAATCAGCACACTATAGTTAAGTGGCACACTTTATGGTAATGCAATGCATAGTAGCCAAGTCATAGAACCAGCCCTAGTGCCTATTAACAGAAGAATTGTATAAAGAAGTTATGGTATGGTATATATACACAATGGAGTTCTACTCAGCCATAAAGAAGAATTAATATATGGCATTTGCTGCCGCAGTCCGGCTGCAGCAGAATAATCGGGGGGTGACGAATAACTTGTGTACGTTGATGCAGCAGGAATGGAAGCCGTTTATTGTAGGGCAACAGAGCTATTTATACATTTTGCACAGCTTATCTTAATTAGCATAAACTAGATACATCAGTCAACCAATAAGGAATCTCCACACTTAATGGCTTGCTTTTGTTACTTCTCAAACCACTCCCTCTGGCATTTTGCCAGGCACCATCCAGACTTGTTTACGAACTCTAACATTTCTCTGGCAAAATACCACGTGTTATTTTGACTTGTCTACAGACCTCAACAATTCCCCCTTTTGTTTAATTTAAATAATGACCATAGTGGTTTTTACAGAAACACCATAAATAACCTGCTACAAACAGAAAGTGAGGATACAAAATGTAACAATACCAAGGCAATTGATGGCTCCATGCAAGAAGCCCTTGGAAAAATTACACCAGCAATAACACCATTTGCAAAGATACTGAGTTACAATTTGTTGTAGATTAGTTTGTTGTCTCAGTCCAGATAAAGCAATGTCTCCATAGATTAACTCACAGTCTACGTAAATCACAGTCCAGGTAAGTTCTGCAGGCAGCTAGCTTAAATCACAGTCCAGGTAAGTTCTGCAGGCAGCTAGCTTAAATCACAGTCCAGGTAAGTTCTGCAGGCAGCTAGCTTGAATCACAGTCCAGGTAAGTTCTGCAGGCAGCTAGCTTGATCCGAAGTCTCCTCCGTTTCTCAGCCAAAGTCTCCTCCGGTTTTCAGGTTTTCAGCAACACTGGAAATTCTTCCTCTTTCCTTTTCACCGGCACTGGGATGAAGGCAGGAACTCTGCAACGCTGGCTAAAGAAAATCTTGTAGCATTCTACTAGGAAAACAACCTTCTGAACAATTTAGTACATTATCTCAAGGTTTTTTACATTTGAAATAAGCCTTAATAGTGCTCATTACTCATTAGCTTCCAGGTGTGGGAGAACCATTGTAGTTTAGTTATTGGCAATGAAAATGATCAAACATCAGGGACACTGGTAGCATCTTTTGCCGGCTGTAGCATCCTGGGCAGCCCCAGATGGCCCGGGGAGAGTCCAGGGAGTGTCCGGACTCAAACTGCTACTGGGCACAGGGAGCAAGAGCCTGCGAGACTATACCTCCAGGTCAGGTCTAGATTTGGGCTCTTGCAATGGCGTCCCGCTCCCCGGGGAAGAGCCGGCTGCCGCTGCTTGGAAACTCCTTACTACACCATGATTCGCTCCTGCACATGGCAGCCGCTGCACCAATTCACGCACCCTCCGGTAACGGAAAGTATTTAGTAATAGCCTTTTGCTGCAACTTTTTTTCTGATAATTTTTTTTCTTCTGAACTTTCTTTTTCTTCCTGACTAGAGTTTCTGGGCTCTTATCAACACATGCCCTAATTATTCTTCGTTCCATTGGGGTGCCTCTTTCCCTTATCAATTTACTTCTCACCCCTTCCATATTTTCATCATAAAGACAATACAATACACTGAGACAAAACAAGACACAAACATACTGCATCAATCTTCTCCATTTTCTCGAAATGGCCATTTTTCCTCTCACCCTATCTGTCTAGGGACGAGCAGATTGCTCCGTCCTATCTATGGGCGGGCAGCTTTTTTTCGTCACTTACCCCCGAGTGTCCCTGGGCTCCCCGTAATGGGCCACCATCTGCCGGGGGTGACGAATGACTTGTGTACGTTGATGCAGCAGGAATGGAAGCCGTTTATTGTAGGGCAACAGAGCTATTTATACATTTTGCACAGCTTATCTTAATTAGCATAAACTAGATACATCAGTCAACCAATAAGGAATCTCCACACTTAATGGCTTGCTTTTGTTACTTCTCAAACCACTCCCTCTGGCATTTTGCCAGGCACCATCCAGACTTGTTTACGAACTCTAAAATTTCTCTGGCAAAATACCACGTGTTATTTTGCCTTGTCTACAGACCTCAACAATTTGCTGGTAAATAGATGGAACTGGAGACCATGATCCTAAGTGAAATCAGTCAGACACAAAGTCAGTGGTGAAATGTTTACTCTCATTTTCAGATGCTAGGTCAAAATAAGAATAAAGGAGGTGGGGGGAATCTCATGAAAATATAAAGGAGATTGTGAAACAGAGGAAGGTTTTGGGGGGTTGGGGTGGGTCTGGGACAGGAAAGAAAGTAATAATGAAATGATATTTACCAAAATATCCTATTTATATACATGAATATAGCATAGTGAATTTCATGTGTGTATATATATATATATATATACACACACACACACACACACACAAGCACACACATAGCATTAATTTTAAACAACTAAATACAGAGAATAAAGAGTAATATTGTAGTTGAAGGGGCATGGGGGAGGAAGGATGGGAGAAAAATGAAAAGTGCTATGAACTAAGTGGAACAAATTATATTTCATTCATGTAGGAATATGTTAAAATTAATCCCAATATTTTGTATAACTATAATATACCCATGAAACATATCTTTAAAATCTAATTTTTGAGGGGAATATGGCCAGCATTTCACTAGGGGGTTCTTCTGCCCAGAGGAATCCATGCCACCCTAAATGCCCTCCCTAAATCTTAATAGCTTAAATAATTAACAAATAATAAAACATAAACCCTCAGAAATATATTTACAATAGCAAAACTATT